>NC_056725.1:607538119-607603119 GCF_019279795.1 Protopterus annectens | reverse complement strand
CTGAGCATTATTTTGCCTCTGTAGCTGAAAGGAGAGTTATTTCATCCTGTAAATTGTCAATCTGCAGAATTGTAACACTATGTCTTGACATTGTTTCAGATCATTGACTGAACCATGTCAACGAAGTGTGGAATTTTCAAGTGTGGAGCTCCAAGCCGTCATGAAGTTTCTATTCTTGCAGAAGAAAACTCTAAAGGAAATCCATGAATGTATTATGCAAACATTGAGTGACAAGTACCCTTCTTACTGAACTGTGAAGAAGTGATGAGCAAACTTTCAGCATGGAGATTTCAAGGCCGAGGATGTAGAAAGGTCTGGGAGGCCTCAGATGGTGTCCCCTCCTGAAACTGTTGACCATGTCCATGACCTGATTTTGGCAGATCAGTGAATATTGGCTAAAACAATTGCTGAGACACTACAGTATCCAGGGAATGTGTTGGGTTTATAATCTATGAGCAGCTGGGGATACAGAAGCTGTCAGCCAAGTGGGTGCCCAAATGTTTGAATGCTGACAAGAAAAGACATCGAGTCGACACATCCAAGTTGGTTTTGCTGCATTTCCTTCGAGCTGGTGGCAAAATTTTGGAATGACTAGTTACTGTTGGTGAAACCTGGTTACAGCACTATGATCCTGAGATAAAACAACAGTCCATGCAATGGCGACACTCAGATTCACCAAGGCCAAAGAAGTTGAGGGCCCAAAAATCAGCAGGGAGGCTCATGACCACATTGTTTTGGGTTCAGGAAGGTGTTGTAATGACTGACTGCCTTCCTAGGGGTCAAACAGTTAATGCAGAACACTGCTGTAACCTGTTGTGCTGATTAAAGGAGGCATTGAAACAAAACAGGAGAGGGAAGCTGCTGAAAGGAGTTCTCTTTTGGAAGACAATGCACCTGTTCACAAGGCTGGCAAGATGATGGATGGTTTGATAAAACTGGGGTTTGATTGCACAAACCATCCACCCTACTCACCAGATCTTGTTCCATCTGACTATTTCCTGTTTCCAGAATTTCAAAATAGTTTGAAAGGGAGGCAATTTTCGAGTAATTCAGAGGTGATTGTTGCAGCAGAGTAGCATTTCAGTGACCAGACTTTTGTCACGGTTACAGAAACTTCAGACATGATGTGCCAAGTGTGTTGAACTTTGGGGAGAGGATGTTGAGCAACTTGTATGTTTCATGAGTCCATGTCATTCCCTTCTAGGTCAGGCTGAGGACATTTCAGCACCCCCTCGTGTATCATTCGGTATCACAGTTGCATTTAAACACAGATGTACTAGAAATTACCATTATACATGAAGTGCTGAGCTGATTATTTATACATAGACATTGCTGCAACTAATGGGCATGTTTAACACAATGTCACAAGCATGTGGAGGACTGAATTTTCTTGGCATGCAGATACATCAGGAATATTTGTAATAAGGTATATGGCACCATGAGCATTACTATTGATTTTAATGTACACAAAAAGATTGAATAATAAAGGTATGGCAGAAGGACAGCAGGAGGTGGCATTGCATGACTGTACAATCACATACAAAACACAGAATCACTCTGCAACACACAAGCGTTGGATGCATAAACAAGGGTAAGCTATGCTAAAGTTATGAAAGCAGGGCACCTTTTGCAATGGATGTCCCAGCTGGTGATGAAAGTAATTGAGATATATTGTTTTAGATCTAACACTTTGAATATGCTCCTGAAAATTATGAGACAGGTCGAGCCAAATGCCTTGTTACCTGATTGAAATATCGGTGCTGATCAGGCTGCTGTGCAGGTCAAAAGCTTGAAGTAGCTGGGAACTTCGGAAAGTCTTTTTGTAGTGCCACAGAACATAGCCTTGTTTTTTTGAGAAGTTAAAGAGAAGCTTTTTGGGGGAGGGGGGTCAGTGGTTAAGTTCCTGAAGGTCACTTCATATCTGAGTTTTTATTACCTGCCTTGCTGGGTTGGATCTTTAGATAACCATGTTATTGGCACATAAGAGGTGCTTTAAATGCAGTAGGTCAAGGGGTTACTTATTTATAAAAATGTAAAAGAGTTTGGGACAAGTATTGATAAAAGAGTTTGGGACAAGTATTGATCCCTCGGGTACACCTGTAGGCAGTGAGTGACAGAGAAGAGTCAGTCTCCACGATAAAGTTCTTATTAGTCAGGAAGTCTTTGAACTATTGTAAGGTTTCATTGCTGATGCGAATGCTAAGATGTGGACTAGTAATACTAAGTGGTCTACCAGGTCAATGAAAAAGATATCTGTAAGATTTTCTTTATGCAAGTTGGAAACTATGCCATGTTTAGACTCACAGAGTGCAGTCAAACCATGTTGTTTATTGGAGAGCAAATAATATATTTTTTCAGATATGATGTAAGTTGGTTACAAATTAATTTCCAAACTATTTTGCTGAGGGTTTGAAGCATGGAGACAGGCTAGTAGTGGTTGGTAGAGGAGGGTTTTGGATCTTTAGGAACAAGTCTGACAAAGGCTGACTTCCATGTTGTGGGCATGGAGATAGTTGTGAGGTTAAGGTCAATTATATCTTTTGGGAGGGATGGTGACAGTGTAGTGTCTGCAGTGATAAATACACCAAGGGAACAAGTTGTATGGTCCAGAGGGAGAGTCAAGTGGGATCTGTTTAAGCAATGGAGTAATTTGTTTGGCAGTGATTTAGGTAAAGGAGAATAGGTAAAGATATTTTGAAGGAAAAGGGCTTTATTTAGGAAGGAGAGGAAGGAGTGTTGTGCATGGGGGAAGGTTGGAAAATCTTTCAGGAAGTCAGAAAGTGTGAAGATGCCAGCATGACCGGTAATATGCCCTTGTGAGGGATGTTCCTTTGGAGGAGCTCTCTCAGAGATACTATTTATTTCATGCCAGAATTGTCTGTGAGACTGCAGGAGTGTGGTTTATTTAGATTTGAGGTATTCGGTTACAGATTGTTTGCTTGGTTATCTTCCATAAGATGGTGCAGTGTTTTCTGTTTTTCAGTGAGGGATCTTTTTTCCAGTTTTTCCAGGCTTCAGCTCGGTGGTACATTAAGCTTTTCAATTCTTTGGTGAGGTATTCAGTGCTGGTATATTTAAATAGTCTGGAGACTATGGGGAAATGAATATTCTGAAGAGATAGGAGAAGTTCAGATCATTCTTTAGCAGAAATGTTGGATTCAGTCAGGCAAAGTATGGGTGACCAGCCCACAGTGGAGAGCTGTGCTTGCAATTTGTCAAGTTTACAGTCACACTTGAACCATCTTTGTGAGGTGTTTGAGTCTCAAGTTTTGTATGTAAGATGTTATAATGTAGTAGTAACTGAAGGTTGGTGAGTGGATGAAAATAGAGAAGATGCTGGACAAGTGAGAGGTTGTAATGTTGTCTAAGAGTAAGGGGCAGTATGTTTTAGATTTGGTCTAGATGACTCATTTACTAGTTGGAGTAGTTTCAGGTCAGCAAGAAGCTTATTCATATCATGTTAACAAGATCATTCACTTTTATTCTGCTTAACCTTGAGTAATCTGAATTAAATCTAAAAGGACTGTACTTCACTTCAGCAATAAATAATAGAACAAAATAGTTTCTTTCTAAATTTCTTCAAAATACTAAAGCAAACTGTTCTCTTGTTTATCCATAGTAATACCTTAAAACATTTTTCTAGGATCAGTACACGGGCTCTTCCATGTATCCACTGTTGCTTGTCATATTTGCATTAATTATTACAAAAGCATGTTATATATGCAGGCTATAACAATATTTTATTTTAAAGCTCATGTGATATGCAATAAAACTCCATTGATAAATGACCTCTGATTAGGACAGCTGGACAGCTATTAATTGTTGATATACTAATTATGCATACTGTCATAATGTTTGTATTTCTGTAAATATTTCATCAACTGAGCAATATAGAACTGTTTGGTCTCGAAAAAACTCACAGCAAGATGAACAAAAAAGCTGCTGACACTATATGTATAGCTTGAGCAGTTATGCACATACTGTAACCTCTTTACAAAACATAAAATTGTTATCTTCTATGTTCATTGTGACCTAAAAAATCCAGTTTAGAACTTGGAGTTCAATGAATGTCACCAATGTAAAGCTGCGGTTATGCTGAACATTTTGTCATTTGTACTACATTAATAGCACATCTAGTTCTAGAGCTATGAACATTTGCTTATATTGCAAGCTTATAACTTAATTTTGTGAAAATGCTCATTCTAAGTTATATTGCAGTTTTCAAGAGATCTCCTGCAGCAAAAGACTCATAAAATGTTGTTATAAAATTCTATGTAGAAAAATAATTCACTAGCAGTCAACCGTCACACAAACTGATGCTGTCCTTAAGGTCCAAATTAGAATACAACTGGCTTTACCTGGCATCAGCCAAACAGTTCATAATAGAATCCAGTTGTGTTTCTTGGTTTTATTTACTACAATAAGTAAACAGATAAGAACTTCAGCTTAACTTGGTACTTTTTTATATAACTTATAGTCAAGCAGATATTACTTGGCTGGCTGCAGTCAAAAGGAAGGTAGTCTTACTTTACAGGCTTTTCTTTAAGGGCAGCAGAAAGTTTTATATAAAGCACTTCCCTGACACTTGTGATAGGTAGCACAAAATGTTATGGCAGAATAAATAAGGCCAGTATAGTTTGTTTGGAACTCACTTGTTTGTCTCTTTTCCTCTAAGTGTACACATAATGTATGGCTATGAGCCAGTTCAGTACTGTGCTTTAGAAGCCTTTGTGTCCTCACAGCTGTTCAGCCACTTCCTTCCCTCTCTTGTCAACCCAATAATTAACCTTATTATCTGCTTCAAAATGGTGAAACCTGAGGGGCTAATATGGCTAAACAGCAATGCCATCCACATACATATTTTGTTACTGGCCTTTCTTATGTTAGGATCCTCCTGCTTTCTTAAAGCTTACTTGATGTTCAAATCCATCAGGTCCTGATTTCTATTTCCTATAGACCCAGATTCACACTGATATGTTTATTTTATTTATTATACATTTTACTGTCATTCTGATTTTCAAAAAAGGGCAAATTGTTCCCATTATTATTATCACCTTATGTAGATCTTTGTTTTTCACTGTGCATGCATGCCACTAAATCAAGGAAGTGGGAAAGTCTCTTCCCAGAACAAACTCGGTCTGGGTATTACTCCAACTTAATGGCTTAATATACCTAAAAGAATATTAAATACCACCGTCTTTAGAGTGCCTTCTCTCCCTATGTGCAGACACAGTCCTCATTTCCTTCACTGAAGTTGCCATAGTATTATTTGCTAATGAATCATTTATCAAAGTACTTCCAAAATCAGGAAGGCATATACGTGTTTCCCATCACCCATAAGTCACATTTTTGAATTCACAACTGAGTATTACTGAGTGCAGCTGTTTCAGCCTCATCTGCAGCCATGAAAGTGTCTCCCTACCAGCTGATTCAGTTTCAGTTGCACACATGGAATGTGTATCACACCTGGTACATGCATCACACTTTTAAATATGGAAGCTTATGACACAGTGCACAGGCTCAACACTTAGTGAATAATTTTTATGAGAGCCCACGTTCAGCACCCTAAAACTATTTCTGATTCTCTATCTTATTTTTAGTTCCATTCCCAGTTACAGGTGGCCTAGGACATTCTCTGTGACTCTGAGAAGGCAAATGTCTTTATTTATCACCTTTCTTGTCATAACATTCCTATCAGATCCACCACTTGTCTAGGGGATCATTTCAGTCTGACAGTCTACTGCATTTTGTTGTAGCTTACTTGCTTTCACGTATCTCTAAAAAGGCTCTGTTAATTGGTCTGCAGAGGCTACATTCTCTTGTCTTACCCAAGGGTAGACTTCTCATCAAATGATCCTGTACAATGAGCACTACAGTCCTGGGTACTGAATTTTCTTCCAGTTCTGTGTCATGTGAGATAGGTCAAAAATTCCAAGCATGAAATCTTTGGGTATGGACAACAAGACTGAGCCTGAACATATGAATATTTCTGCTTTTAACTTTTTGTAGTTGTTTGCTTGTGCATATTCAAATCATAGTATTCTTTTTCGAATTTCCCATTCACAAATGGGGATGGCACTCTAGCACTCTTAGCACCTGGCCAGTCTTTTTTCAGTTTTTGAAGAAGTGACTGGCTCTTATTAACTTGCATCCCAAGCAGGGGGTCCTTCTTATGTGTGTTCTCAATCTCCAGCCAGGGCCTGGACATCCTCTTGCAGGGTTTGAATGACCCTCTACTTTTCTTGGGCATTTGTTATTTAAAACTCTGTATTTTCCTTTTGGATCACCGCAGGACCCTTGAATTGCTTTACAAGATGTCTGAGCAGAGATTGCCTAGCAGCAGTGGTCTGATGCATGTTCTGTTGCCTAGCAGCAGTGGTCTGTTACATGTTTTGTTGCCTAGCAGCAGTGGTCTGTTGCATGTTCTGTTGCCTAGCAGCAGTGGTCTGTTGCATGTTCTGTTGCCTAGCAGCAGTCAGTGGTCTGTTCTGTTGCCTAGCAGCAGTGGTCTGTTGCATGTTTTGTTGCCTAGCAGCAGTGGTCTGTTGCATGTTCTGTTGCCTAGCAGCAGTGGTCTGATGCATGTTCTGTTGCCTAGCAGCAGTGGTCTGTTGCATGTTCTGTTGCCTAGCAGCAGTGGTCTGTTGCATGTTCTGTTGCCTAGCAGCAGTGGTCTGATGCATGTTCTGTTGCGTAGCAGCAGTGGTCTGTTGCATGTTTTGTTGCCTAGCAGCAGTGGTCTGTTGCATGTTCTGTTGCCTAGCAGCAGTGGTCTGATGCATGTTCTGTTGCCTAGCAGCAGTGGTCTGTTGCATGTTCTGTTGCCTAGCAGCAATGGTCTGTTGCATGTTCTGTTGCCTAGCAGCAGTGGTCTGTTGCATGTTCTGTTGATAAGTTCTGTAAGTTTCTTACTGCTCATGAATACCTTGAAACAATGCATCTATAGCTTTCTCCATTTTCCTCTATCTGCTTTTGACTTTCCTAGAGAAAGAGAGGAGTTTCAATAAAACTTTTCATAGTTTCCTAGGCCAGATAGTATTTTAAATGGACCCCAGCATTTTTACTGAATGAGAAACACCACTGTTTATTTTTGAGATGCTTAAAATAAAAGCAGTTATGTAAACAAGATAATTCACTTTAATGCAGCTAAACCTAAATTAAGCTGATTTAAACAACAAATGAATATGTTTTACTTTAGTAATAAATGGTAGAACAAAGCCATTTCCTTTTACAACTCTTCAAAATAATAAAACAAACGTTTTAAAGCATCAGGATTAGAGAATCTTAATAGGGACTTATGCCTACAGAACCTACTTCATCATCAGTCATTTGCTACAAATACTGTTTCTCCACTTCTTAACTCAAGGTTACAAATAGAACATAATTGGTTCTATTCAGCTTCGGCCAGAAAGTTGTTAATAACAGTAGTTTATCTTTTATTTGTTTTATATAAACATTTCATAAAATAGATATCAGTCTAAACTCGATGTGTTTATTTTGTGAATAACAGCCACAGCAGACTTACTTGGAAGACAACAGTCAGTGGGAAAATAAAATCTTACTTTATATGCTTTCTGTTATAATAGCTGGTTAACAGAAATTGCTCCTCTCATGTCTGGTAGCAGACTTTAAGCTTTTCAGAACACAGTCTTATAATCAGTAACCACAGTGGTGCCCTTTCCCACAGCTGAGCAGCTAACAGTCTTCTTCCAAACACTTAACTCTCTCTCTCAGCTGCCCTGATTTTAGCCTCCTGCTTAGA
The DNA here is from genome assembly GCF_019279795.1 of Protopterus annectens. Lineage (NCBI taxonomy): Eukaryota > Metazoa > Chordata > Ceratodontiformes > Protopteridae > Protopterus > Protopterus annectens. Next base: position 607,595,357 of record NC_056725.1, on the reverse strand, counting down.
CTTAGTACAGATCTACTTACAGGGAAGCTCTGTTTTCCCCTCTCCCTTACTGTCATTATGACAGCCATACCTGTGCCCCATGTCCTACATTGTATCTACCGGTGCTCCAGTTCACCGGTCCAATATCTGAATTTACATCAGGGCCAACAGGGAATGTAAAGGTGTTCTGGGGGGGGGGGGGTTCTGCCATCTTCTAGACAATTTTTTTTTTATATATGACCTACCCACGTTCACTGTTCTCTACCCTTGTTCTTGTTGACACATATCTAAGGGCAGCTCCCCTCTTTGGACCATGCCTCATTTTAAGGAGCTTCATCAATGAATGCCCAGTCCCCAGGATGGGTCCTCCCATCCCTCCCTGCCACTTTATCAGATGCATGTTCAAACCAGGGTTGTCTGGACAGTTGTCAAGGCTTTATCCCTCTATGCCACTATACCAGATATAGGGGAGACCATTTCTTCTAGGGCAAGGCATTCCAAATATATTGCAAAAACGTACAGCTTATGTAACAGCCTTTTTACATCCCTGTCATAGCATATATAGATAGGCAATGTAACCTACAACTGAGAAAGCATAGTTTTCTGGTCTTAAGGGTAGCGCACATTTTCCTTAAGGAAGAAAAAAAAAAAAGGGAAAACTTGTTGTACAGGAATTAATACTCTTGATATCAGCATATGAAATATTAAAATAGGCCACCATGGTCAAACCTTCTTGTGTAAGATCCATGTAAAAGATCACTTTGTATTCTTATTAAAAAAAAGAAAACAGGATTCAGGCTGATATTACTTTATTAAAAGACATTTTATTAAGTTAAAACACGAGATGAGTGCTTTCATCCTTGTCAGAGCTTCATCAGATCTAAGTTATACATAGCAATAACAAGCAGTTTATACTTTTCCATTTTCCAGATAAAATGCCACATAAATAATAGCAAAAGCTTTAATGCAAGAACACAGACAGCATTCAATGGCAGTGATTTTAACTCCTCATCTTAGAAAGTACAGACTCATTGTGTATCTGGCTGTTGAACAGTGTGTTAGGTATAATGTCAAATAACGATGCAAGCACCTAGTCATGCATTTTTGTTACATGAACATAGTATATAATAAAAAAGATGGCACTGAGACTATATCATTTCTTCCAAGAAATACATACTTTCCATAGAGAACTCCTGTGGATAACCTTGGTGTGCCTGAGGTTCAAATGCTGTGCATAAGTAATCAATTTCTAGGACAGCTTGTCATAACAATGGTAACAAAAGTTGCACAGACTGGAATTAAAAAAAGCAAGACTGAGCAGATACATCTTAATGGAATACAATATGTTATTCTTGGAGTATTAGTACAGCAACTGCATATATATACATATATATATATATATATATATATATATATATATATATATTAGTTACCTACACTTAATTGAACTTTCATTTAATTGACATCAAAAGACTGACTGCATAATACTGACACTACAACATTTTGATCTAAATATCTAAACACAAATTTCTGACAGAATGGAAGTTATACTAAGGAAGGCTTATGCCCTTTCCCCACTGCTGTGCAACCCCGAAGTTGGTATATATTATTAACAGGGGGTGTGGGGTGCAGGGGGGCTTAGCCCCCTGCAAATCATTGCCAAAATGTGGTTTAAGATTGTCAGATTTTTCAATGGTTTTCTATGAGGTTAAGCTTTGTCACAGTTTTCAATGTTTTTGTGGGGAGGGGACAAGAGGCCCTGCACCCCCTATGTAGGGGTTACAGCCCCACCACTCTCCTGCTAATTATGTAGACTAACTCTGTGGTCTCATAATAGTGGGGAAAGGGAATAAAGCCTTCACTAGTATAACTTCCATATTGTCTTTACACAGGAGTTGCTAAATAGGTATATATATATATATATATATATATATATATATATATATATATGGTTTACTATCAAAATGTTGATCCGTACTACGTCGAATAATGTATAATCGACAACAGAAGTTCAAAAACGGTAACATCGGTGTCAAAAAAACAATCTAGGAACGGTTTTAACATGGGTCGAGGTAGGTGTTCAGTGTTATTCCGAACTACAAACATCTCCCCTACCTCGACCCATGTTAAAACCCGTTGTTAGATTGTTATTTTTGACACCGATGGTACCACTTTCGAACATCCGTTTTCGAGTATACGTTATTCGACGTAGTACGGATCGACATTTTGATAGTAAACCTATATATCTATATATATATATATATATATATATATATATATATATATATATATATCTATATATATATAAAACCTGAATCATGCAGGATGAAGGCAAGGAGACTTAAAAGGAAGTCTGCAGAGGGGGAAGAAGAAAGGAGACAGTGAAGTTAAATGAGACAGGACAAGAAGCTGGAGGGAAAGAGGAGTCCATTTAGCCCAGGACTGGTAAAGGAGGAAGGCAGAAGACCATAAGGGGAGGGTTAAAGGTCACATCATGGAATGTAGAGGGAAACACACTCATAAAACAGTGAAGCAGTAACGAGATACATGAGAGAGGGCAGTGGCACATGCTTACTTCCTCTTTTAAGAGACCAAGCTTGAACTAAGGGAAGAATATCTTAAGATGATGGGTGAGCATATCTGTGGAGAAGAGAAAAAGTAGCATCAGTTCTGTTCAAGAATGGTCTATGACTACTGGAATAAAAAGCAGAAGAAGTAGAGTCAGGACGTGGATAATTTAGTTAGGCATAATTGAAAGGATGAGGTAAAACCTTGAGAATATATATATATATATATATATATATATATATATATATATATATATATATATATATATATATGTATATATATATATATATATATATATATATATATATATATATATATATATATATATATGTATATATGCTGCAAATGGTGACAGAGTGGACTTTTTCACAGATTTTTTTCAGTTCATGGAATGGGTAGGGAGTACCTGAAGTGGAATTAAATGGAGGAGAGTATGACGTGACACAGAGGAAAGTACTAGGTAGGAAAGCAGGGGGACGGGTCACAAAAACAAAAGGCAGGGGATTAGCAGCATTATGGAGTAGGAGGGCTGGGTGGATATGTCAACAGTGATGTGCACATGAGGCAGGTAATGCACATTTGGCAGACAGTGATGTGCCAGTGAAGCAGACTGCATTGTTTGGATATTTCAACAGTGATGTGCACATGAGGCAGGTAATGCACATTTGGCAGACGGGGATGTGCCAGTGAAGCAGGCTGCATTGTTTGGATATGTCAACAGTGATGTGCACATGAGGCAGGTAATGCACATTTGGCAGATGGGGATGTGCCAATGAAGCAGGCTGCATTGTTTGGATATGTCAACAGTGACATGCACACAAGGCAGGTAATACACATTTGGCAGACAGTGATGTGCCAGTGAAGCAGGCTGCATTGTTTGGATATGTCTACAGTGATGTGCACATGAGGCAGGTAATGCACATTTGGCAGACAGGGATGTACCAGTGAAGAAGGCTTCATTGTTTGGATATGTTTACAGTGATGTGCACACGAGGCAGGTAATGCACATTTGGCAGACGGGGATGTTCCAGTGAAGCAGGCTGCATTGTTTGGATATGTCAGCAGTGATGTGCACACGAGGCAGGTAATGCACATTTGGCAAACAGTGATGTGCCAGTGAAGCAGGCTGCATTGTTTGGATATGTCAACAGTGATGTGCACACGAGGCAGGTAATGCACATTTGGCAAACAGTGACATGCCAGTGAAGCAGGCTGTATTGTTTGGACATGTCTACAGTGATGTGCACATGAGGCAGGTAATGCACATTTGGCAGACAGGGGATGTGCCAGTGAAGCAGGCTGCATTGTTTGGATATGTCTACAGTGATGTGCACACAAGGCAGGTAATGCACATTTGGCAGACGGGGATGTGCCAGTGAAGCAGGCTGCATTGTTTGGATATGTCAACAGTGATGTGCACATGAGGCAGGTAATGCACATTTGGCAGACGGGGATGTGCCAGTGAAGCAGGCTGCATTGTTTGGATATGTCAGCAGTGATGTGCACACGAGGCAGGTAATGCACATTTGGCAAACAGTGACATGCCAGTGAAGCAGGCTGCATTGTTTGGATATGTCTACAGTGATGTGCACATGAGGCAGGTAATGCACATTTGGCAGACAGGGGATGTGCCAGTGAAGCAGGCTGCATTGTTTGGATATGTCTACAGTGATGTGCACACAAGGCAGGTAATGCACATTTGGCAGACGGGGATGTGCCAGTGAAGCAGGCTGCATTGTTTGGATATGTCTACAGTGATGTGCACATGAGGCAGGTAATGCACATTTGGCAGACGGGGATGTGCCAGTGAAGCAGGCTGCATTGTTTGGATATGTCTACAGTGATGTGCACATGAGGCAGGTAATGCACATTTGGCAGACGGGGATGTGCCAGTGAAGCAGGCTGCATTGTTTGGATATGTCTACAGTGATGTGCACATGAGGCAGGTAATGCACATTTGGCAGATGGGGATGTGCCAGTGAAGCAGGCTGCATTGTTTGGATATGTCTACAGTGATGTGCACATGGGGCAGGTAATGCACATTTGGCAGATGGGGATGTGCCAGTGAAGCAGGCTGCATTGTTTGGATATGTCTACAGTGATGTGCACATGAGGCAGGTAATGCACATTTGGCAGACAGGGATGTGCCAGTGAAGCAGGCTGCATTGTTTGGATATGTCTACAGTGATGTGCACATGAGGCAGGTAATGCACATTTGGCAGACGGGGATGTTCCAGTGAAGCAGGCTGCATTGTTTGGATATGTCTACAGTGATGTGCACATGGGGCTGGTAATGCACATTTGGCAGATGGGGATGTGCCAGTGAAGCAGGCTGCATTGTTTGGATATGTCAACAGTGATGTGCACATGAGGCAGGTAATGCACATTTGGCAGACGGGGATGTGCCAGTGAAGCAGGCTGCATTGTTTGGATATGTCTACAGTGATGTGCACATGGGGCAGGTAATGCACATTTGGCAGATGGGGATGTGCCAGTGAAGCAGACTGCATTGTTTGGATATGTCTACAGTGATGTGCACATGAGGCAGGTAATGCACATTTGGCAGATGGGGATGTGCCAGTGAAGCAGGCTGCATTGTTTGGATATGTCTACAGTGATGTGCACATGAGGCAGGTAATGCACATTTGGGAGACGGGGATGTGCCAGTGAAGCAGGCTGCATTGTTTGGATATGTCTACAGTGATGTGCACACAAGGCAGGTAATGCACATTTGGCAGATGGGGATGTGCCAGTGAAGCAGGCTGCATTGTTTGGATATGTCTACAGTGATGTGCACACAAGGCAGGTAATGCACATTTGGCAGATGGGGATGTGCCAGTGAAGCAGGCTGCATTGTTTGGATATGTCTACAGTGATGTGCACATGAGGCAGGTAATGCACATTTGGGAGACGGGGATGTGCCAGTGAAGCAGGCTGCATTGTTTCTGACATGGAGGACGACAAGGAAAATGGTGACAAAGGCACGATACTGGATGGGGCAATTTCATGCACCAGCTGCTATCATTTTGAAAAAGAAGGGGATCAAGGATGATGGATAGAGGTTAAGACTAAAAGAGACCACCTAGAATACACTTAAATATGCTGTTTGAAAGAGTTTAATGCTACCTCTGTGGGTACTCCTAAGGACTTGAAACCGAATGATGAAGTTTCTCTGGTTATTGTACATTTTTGAAATTTACAGTGACCTAACTTGTTTTCTTTTATGTACAGAGATAGAAAATGTGTATTCAGAAATGTAACAGTGTTATTTTTTGTTACAGTATCTTACTACTTACCTTCATTCTGTTGCACTTCCAATGTCATTTGTTAGCGTAGAACGTGCACTTTCCTGTTTTGCAAATTTAGTAAAATTGAAACCCAATAATTATCCTGTGGTATGACATAATAAAATGATTTATTCATATTGATTGCAATGGGGATCACTTAACCCTAGACGGATAATTATGTCCAGTTCCTTAACTCTGTCTTCATTTCATTTTATTGGATCAGATCAAAGATTTCAGCCATTTCTGTGTGTTAAAAGACTAAAATGCCTAAGATGTCTTTACTGCAGGCCTGTGTAATTCATTTCATCAGATCTCATTTGATTTATTTGGAGTATGAAATGTTGTAGTCTAAACCCCATTATAACTGCACTTTTTGGTCATTTTAAGAGGTCATTTATCATTTCTGGAATCCACCCTACTAAATACTGGTCTATATAATTCCCTAGCAATTACTTTGTTACTGTTTCATGTTTTCAGTGTATCCAATAATTATACTTCCTCTGCAAATACTTAATTTTTTAGAGGTTTGATTTCTCCACATCTTTTGGGGTTTTAGTACAATGACGGGAATGAACTTCATTCCTAAGTCAAAGTATGATTGAAGTTCATGAAATTAGTATTGTTTCACTTTTTGATATTAACCAGAAATGCTCTTCGCAGCACCCGTGATATGCTCAGTATTGACTACTTCTGCAATTCCTATGGTGTTACATGTATTGGTAACATATCTAAGTACAATTGTAAATTCTTTTTTTATAAGACCCGTTGCTCCTACTACTGTTGAAACCATCTGGGTAACCTTATTCCACATTGCCCTCCTTTCTGCCTGTAAATCATGGGATTTTATGACTTTGTGTCTCTCTGTACATAAGACACTGTAATCACTGGGTGTGGCAATTTCAATGATCAATGCTACGTTTGTCTTCATTTCTTGGACCACTATATCTGGTTTTCTAGCATCTATTTTTTAACTGTTGGCAATGAGTGATCCCATGTGATATAAACGTCATCATTTTTGATGATGCGTTATAGCTCATGTCTCCAATGTTTTTCAGCTACCTCAGTATTATATTATAATGTCTGCACAATGCCCAATGCAACAGTCTTGCCATATTATTATGCCTTTCAGTATACAGTCCTTCTGCCATTAGTATATCATAACCAGCAACAAGATGTGTGACTGTTTCCAGTTCTGTTCTACAAAGCTTACATGTGTCTGTTTCTCCCACGTCAGTGTGTACATAGTCCACTATCTTGGGCTGCCAATATTAACCTTTCCTCTTTTGGTTTAAATTCATCTCTCTTTAACCATTTCTGCATTGATCCTGATCAACATGAGGTTGTTCCAAGAGTTTTCTGTACTTGTAACTATATTTATGCATTTTCTACATTTCTTGCCTTCTCATCTGATCTTTAAGCTTATATTCTTTGTTTTTTTTTTTTTTTTGGCACATTCAGTCGCTGCCTGATTTTTATCTACTTCTGGTTTGATTTCCATTCCCGCTTGACACCAATATGCTTCTGCTAAACTAAGCAGGGAAGTCATCTTAGACTTATTCTCTTCATGTTTTAAAACTTTCACTACATTTGGGTCTTGTGAGGTAAGTAGATATGTATGTAGTCCTACACCTGTAGATCTATACATGTAATCAGTCTCGAGGAGGCCTATAACTCCTTCAGAACATATAATCTTGATATACACTGATTTTTATAAATCATTTCATAAACATGAAGCATCCTTCTTGTTTTCCTGTCCAACCAATCCAACACCTTTTGGGAACCAGTCAATCTCTCCAAAACTGTAAGTTAGGACAGGAAAAGCAAATTGGTTTACAGCTTAGACTTTGTCAGTGCTGCTTTCAATATTAATTTTAGTCTTCTAAAGTATTCGTTACTAAGTTTTATTCACAGTTGTTAATGTTTTATTGATCGATTCCCAAATATTTATACACTCCCTCTTGATCAATTTCTTTGGTATGACGTTCCTGTCCCAGTCTGATGTTTTCTTGTTGCTGCAGCTTTCCTACTTTAAAGGTTGCTTTTGCACATTTATCAAGACTAAAAGACTTTCCTATATCATCTAAAAAAGTTCTGACCACTTGTAGTCGTGATTTCAGTACCTCATCTAATGAACTAGACAGTTTTAAATCATCTACAAAAAGAAGATGAGAAGTCTTTATACTTTGTTGTTTTCTGGGAGCCAAATTATAACCATGACCTAATCAGTTAAATAGACAGCTTAATGGGTTAAGGGCAAGACAAAATAACAGCAGTGACAGAGGATCATCCTGCAATATCCCCATTTGAAATTTTATCCCTGGAATAATAATTTATCCTTTGTTATGGCTTAACTGCAAACTGGTCTGCCACTGTTTCATGGTCACTGTAGTGTAATCAGTGTAGGGTATATCTTATACATTTTAAGCACTGTTTTATCCATGAATGTGGAATACTGTCAAATGCTTTTTTGTAGTCTGTCCATGCCATACTTAGATTCTTCCCCTTTTTACAGTTCTCCATTATGAATTTATTTAACAACAAATGATCCTTTGATCCATATGACTTTCTTTTGTTATCCTTTTGTTCTATTGCCATGATTGAGTTTTCTTCTGAATGATTATAAACTCTCTAGGCATCAGTTCCAGTGTATAGTTTGTATGTCATTGGAAGGCAAGTTATCAGGCTATACTTTTTAGAATAGCTTGCAGGTTCACTCCTAAGTAGGAGTGTTGTTTTTCCTGTTATTAACCAGGTTGGTGTCTGTTTGGGGTGCACATATAAATAGTTCTTACTCATGGCTAAATCTTCATGTAAAGATGTTAATATTTTTAGCCAGAAGTTAGGTACTACATCTGGGCCTGGGGTTATTCCAATTAAGAGCTTTTCTTAACTTTGTTTCAATCTCTCTCTGGCTGTTACTTCATCCCATTTCATATCCTGTACATTTGAATTTCTTATTCTTTTACTACGTCAATCCATTCAATGTCTTTGTTATGTTCCAAAGGATCTTCATAGATATTTCTCCAAAATGCATCTATTTCTTATTTTTTTGTGGTGTTTCAATTCCTTTTGCCTTGTTTCTCAGTTTTGTACAAAACATGTTTGAGTCATCAATAAATTGCTTATTTTGTACTTTTCCTTTATATTTATCTGCATATCTTCTACATTTTTCTGTCTATGCTGCTATTTTTAGATTATTATTTATGATAGCACATGATAGATACTGATTTGTTCTGATACTGCACTTTGCCTTTATCACTTCTATCTTTTTGAATATTTTTGTTGATCTGTTTCCTCTTCTATACTCTTCTAACAGTGACACCTCTTGTCTTAATTGCTTTATAGTTTCCTCTATTCATTTCTTCCATGACGGGATTTGATTTCTCCCCTTCCTTTCTCTTACTGCCCTGTGTTTTTGTGATAAGACTTTATCTGTTAAAAATGCAGAATAATATATTTGATTTACTTCTGTTATATCACATGAATCTCTATGAACAGTCCTAATTACTGTGTTCATTTGATTTATCAAACTTCTAACTTTTTGGGTTTTATTGACTTTCTGTAGTCTATTTCTTTCATTGAACTTAATATGTCTATTTGTCTCTATTAAATCAAGCAACTCTTCTCTTAGATCATTTTCTTCTAAACTGAGGGCACATTCTTTGTTCTCCATTTCCTGTGGGCATTCTATAGAAAGTTCCAGAGCATATCCCTGTGCCACATTCTTTTCACTTTCATCCTGTGTTATCTGTTGGTCTTTCATATTGGAACTAACTGGCTTATCACTCCACAAATTATATTGTTTAAATCTTTTTAATTTCTCCAAGTCTTTTGGGTTTATATTACCGCGACAGGAGTGGACCCCATTCCTAAGTCAAAGTACGATTAAAGTTCATAAAATTAGTATTGTTTCAACCTTTGATGTCAGCCAAAAGTGCTCTTCTCAGCACCTGTTATGTGCCCAGTACTGACTCCTTTTGCAATTCGTATAGAGTTACATGTATTGGTAACATATCTAAATACGATTGTAGATTGTTTTTTATAAGACCAGTTGCTCCTACTACTATTGGAACTGTATAGGTATATTTCTTCCACATTGCTCTCATTTCTGCCTGCAAATCCTGATATTTTATGACTTTGTGTCTCTCTGTATGCAAGACACTGTAGTGACTGGGTGTAGCAATTTCAATGATCAATGCTACTTTTGTCTTCTTTTCATGGACCACTATAGCTGGTTTTCTTGCATCTATCTTTTGAAGTGTTGTTAATGAGTGATCCCATGTGATGTGGACTTCATCATTTTCTATGATGCTGTGTGGCTCATGTTTCCAGTGTTTTTCATCTACTTCAATACCATAATGTTTACACAATCCCCAGTGCAACAGTCCTGCCACATTATTATGCCTTTCAGTGTACAGTCCTTCTACCATTACTATGTCACACCCAGCAATGAGTTCTGTGACTGTTTCCAATTTTGTTTTACAAAGCCTACATTTGACTCTTTCTCCCACATGTTCAATGGACTTTGTAAACCAATGTGTGTGTAGCCCACTGTCTTTGGCCACCAATATTAACCTTTCAACTTTTGGTTTGAAATCGCCTCTCCTTAACCATTCCTGTGTTCGATCCTGATCAACATGAGGGTCTTCCAGAAGTTTTCTATACCTGCAACTATATTTTGATTTTCCACATTTCTTGCCTTCTCATCTGATCCTTCACCTTATATTCTTTCTTTTGTTTTTTGGCACATTCAGTTGCCACCTGATTTTTATCTACTTCTGGTTTGATTTCCATTCCTGCTTGACGTTGATATGCTTCTGCTAGACTAAGCAGGAAAGCCATCTTAAAATTATTCTCCTCATGTTTCAAAACTTCCACTACATTTGGGTCCTGTGAGGTTAGCAAATATGTGTGCAGTCCCACTATTGCAGATCTATACATGTAATCAATTTCAAGGAGGCCCATACATCCTTCGGAATGGGGAATATATAATCTTGGTATGCACTAATTTTTATAAATCATTTGGTGAGCATAAAGCATCCTTCTTGTTTTCTGATCTAATCTATCCAACATGTTTTGGGGCCACTCAAGCTCTCCAAAACTGTAAGTTAGGACAAGTAGAGCAAATTGGTTTATAGCTTGAATTTTGTTCCTAGATGTCAACGCTGTTTTCAGGATTAATTTAAGTCTTCTAAAATATTCCTTTTCATTTGCATTTGTTCATGTTTTATTGTTGATCCTTCATGAATTCCCAAATATATATATATATATATATATATATATATATATATATATATATATATATATATACACTCTCCTTCTTGCTCAAGTTCTTTTATATTCCATTCTTGTCCCAAACTGATGTCTTCTTGGTGTTGTAGTTTTCCTGTTTTAAAGGTTGCTTTTACCCACTTATCAAGACCAAATGACATTCTTATATCATCTGAGAAAGTTTTGACTACTTGCAGTTGTAGTTTCAATTCCCCATCTGATGAGCTGTACAGTTTTAAATCTTTGACAAAGAGAAGATGAGAAGTCTTCACACTTTTTTTTGTTTTCTAGGAGCCAAATTATAGCCATGGCCTAATCTGTTAAGTAGACAGTTTAATGGGTTAAGGGCAAGACAGAATAGCAGAGGTGACAGGGAGACACCCTGGAATATCCCACTTTGGATTTTTATCCCTGAAATAATTTGTCCTTTATCATGACTTAATTGCAAAGTGGTCTGCCACTGTTTTATGGTCACTATAATGTAGATGATTAATGTAGGATGTATCTTACAGATTTTAAGCACTCTTTTATCCATGAATGTGGGATACTATCAAATGCTTTTTTTGTAGTCAATCCATGCAATACTTAGATTCTTCCCCTTTTTACAGTTTTTCATTATGACTTTATTTAGCAACAGATCATCCTTTGTTCCATATGACTTTCTTTTATTGCCCTTTTGTTCTATTGCCATGATTGAGTTTTCTTCTAAATGACTATATACTCTGTTGGCATCAATTTCAATGTATAGTTTATATGTAATTGAAAGGCAAGTTATTGGACTATAATTTTTAGGGTGGCTTGCAGGTTTACTCTTAAGTAGGAGCATTTTTTTTCCTGTTGTTAGCCAGGTTGGTGTCTGTTCAGGGTGTGCATAAAAATAGTTCGTACTCATGGCTAAATCTTCATGCAAAGATTTTAATACTTTTAACCAGCAGTTAGGTACTGCATCTGGGCCTGGGGTTTTCCAATTAAAGGCTTTTCTTAACTTTGTTTCAATCTCTCTGGCTCTTACTTCATTCCATTTCATATCCTGTACCTTTAATCTTCTTAGTCTTTCTTTTACTTCTTCTATCCATTTAGCATCTTTGTTATGTTCCACAGGATCTTCATAAATATTTCCCCACATTATATCTATTTCTTCTTTTTTGGTGGACTTTCAATTACTTTTATCTTGTTTCCCAGTTCTCTATAAAACTTTTTGGGGTAATCAATAAATTGCTTATTTTGTACTTTTCCTTTATATTTATCTGTGTATCTTCTAAGTTTTTCTGCCTGTCCTAATACTGTTAGTTTATTATTTGCAATAGTGCATGACAGATTGCAGTCCATTATAGTATTGTGCATTGCTTTTATCACGTCTATCTTTCTGAGTATTTTTGTTGATCTGCTTCCTCTTCTATACTCCTCTAACAGTGACACTTCTTGCCTTAACTGCTTTATAGTTTTCTCTATTTGATATTTCCATGATGGCATTCAGTTTCTCCCCTTCCTTTCCCTCACTACCCTGTGTTCTTGTGGTAGAATTTTATTTGTTATTAACTTAGCTGTACAACAATATATCCTGTTTATTTCTGTTATATTGCATTGATTTCTATGGGCAGTCCTAATTACTGTGTTAATTTGTTTTATCAAACTTCTGACTTTTTGGGTTTTATTGACCTTCTTCAGTCTATTTCTTTCATTGATCTTAATATAGCTATCTCTATTAAATCAAGCAACTCTTCTCTTAGCTCGTTTTCTTCTAAACTGAGGGCACATTTTTTGTTCTCCATTTCTTGCAGGCATTCTGTAGAAAGTTCTGTAGCATCTTCCTGTGGCACATTCTCTTCAACATCATCCTGTGTCATCTGTTGCTGCTGTATGGGTACTCGCTGGCCTATCACTCCTCAACATTGAATGCTCCAGAGTTGCCACAGTCTCCTGTTCCTTCCCTTGCTGTTCAGCTTCAAATGAATATGTATACTGGTTTTCTGTGGAAGGTTCCAAAATATCTTTATATAGCAACTGACTAGCTGCTACCCGTTTTACTGATTTGTCCTTAATTTGGATGCCTAGTGCTCCATCCTGCTGTGGTGCTTTCTGAGTTAGATTTTCTACACTGAATCCTTCACGTCGCAGGTACTCCATAACCTCACTTTCTATTTCTTTAACTTCTCTATAATCTTCTTTTCCTCTTTGTCTTGTTATTTTTTGTGTTGTAAGGTTTTCCATGTCTGGATTACTTTGCCTGTATTTCTCTTCAAATATCTTTGGTGCTGCTCTTTTTGTATTGATTAGTTGTTCTTTCTCCTTTGCATAGATATTACACCACATTAATTCTCGTTTTCTTTCCCATGTCCATATTGCTTCTTCAGATGTCTCCTGATCTTCCTGTTTCTCCTTACTTTGGGGACTCTTTCCATCATGCTGTGTTAGACCTTCTACACCAAATCCTTCACTTCGCAGGCACTCCATAACTTCATCTTCTATTTTTTAACTTCTACTTTACTAATGTTCTTTTCTACATTCCCTCTTTGTGAAATTTTTTTCTTTATTGGGATATTTTCTATATCTGGATGCTTTTGCCTATATTTCTCTTTGAATATCTTTGGGGCAGCCTTTTTTTGTATTGATTCATTTGGCTTTCTCCTTTGCATAAATATTGCACCATATGAGATCTCTCTTTCTTTCCCATGTCCATATTTCTTTTTTTATACTTTTCAAAAATCTCTAGATTTTGTTGCTTATATTTTCACACTTCCTCAGATGCTTCTTTTTCATCTCTCCATATGGACCCATTCTGTATGACTTTTGTTATTCTCTTTAAGGGTCTGCTCCAAAATCCCACTCTCTCCTTATTTATTGAATTTCCCCCTGCTTCATCATCACCCCTTTCCATTTTGAATTATCATTTGCTGCTTGTGTTATATATATGAGCCTTAACCGTGTAGCTTTAAAATATCCATTCAAATTAGGTAATCCTAAACCACTTTGTTCTATTGGAGGGATCATCTTGTCCCACTTGACACGTGCCCTCTTCCCCTCCCAGATAAAATACTTCAACTCTTTATTAATTACTGTCCACATCTTTTCCTCTTGTTGATAAAAACATGCCTGAACTACATATAAAACATAATGGACTAAAACATTTTCAGTACTTGTATCTTGCTATTTATATCCATAAACAAGAGCTTCCAGCTTCTCAGTTTTTTTATTATCTTTTGTTTAGACTCTTCCCACATATCCATAGCTGCCATAACAGGATCCTTTTTAACTCATATTCATAAGTGCTGCATTTTATCATGACCCATAAAAATGAATATTGCTGAACCAATTAATGTGTGGGCACAACATTTATATCTATAGCCTGTTTTCTCTTCATTAATTTTATATCCTAAAATGACTTGAAACTGTATGTTCCATAACATAGAGATGCCCATTTCTTGTTTTATCAGGTACAAGATAATATTATTTCCAAATAAAACTAAATTTTCTTGACTACCATACCAATTATATCATTGAATTTCTGAGCCTCTTATTTTCATTGTCAATGTCTCTAAATATAATGCAAATAACAAGGAAGGAAGAGAACACCCATGCTTGGTTCCTTTGCTCAGATGCAACTTAGAGAAGAACCCTTCCTCTTTAATTTTTGCCTCCATTCCCTCATTTAACCTCTTAATTAACCTAATTATTGTATCATAGAATGCAAATGCTTCTATTGTCCTACTCATTAAATCCCAGCTTACTCTGCCAAATGCTTTCTCTGCATCAAGACCCCCCCAACAACAGCAGCATTTTCTTTCATTCTGCTTCCCTCTGGATCATGATTGTTCTATTAATGTTGTCAAATGTTTACCCTCCACAAAACCACATTGATCCATATCTATCAGTTTTGGCAACAACGTTGCCATTCTTTTAGCTGTTGTAGACATATACACTTTATAATCATGATTTAAAATTGTAATGGGCCTAAATGAAGCTGAGTCTGCTGGGTCTTTACTGTCATTCGGTATTACAGGCCACACAGTTTTTTTTCCAGGATGTTGGTGCCTCTCCTCCTTTTAAAATACTGTTAAACAAATCCTTACAGATCTTTACCACTCTCTTCCCTCCTAGCTTCCAGACTTCCATGGTAATACCATCTACTCCTGGACACTTTCCTGCAGACTGATAATATGTCATCATTTTTATCTCATCTTCTCCTATCTGAACTGTTAGTTGTTGAACTTCATCTACCTCTAACCTTAGCATATCTAACTCTTTCACAAATATTTTCATTTGTGCTTTTTCTTGATTTTGACATTTCTCTGCTTTATAAACATTTTCATTACATTTTTGAAATATTTCTGACACTTCTATAGGATCTCTTGTTATCTTCCTTGTTATAGGCTGCCTATGTTTAGCATCAACCCTTTCTACTCTCTGTTGCTAAGTAATTGTGCTAAAAGATTTTGTGCTCTGAAGTTATCAAAAAACAGTTGCTTAACAGCAATGTTTCTAATCCCATGCATATTATCCAGATTATCCCTTATTTTCTCTTAAGCATTCTGCATTTACACTTCTTATTGTTCTTGTGATCCCCTTTATTCTGAAATAGTTTAACCTTTGTCAGTCTCTCTAAATAATTCTTGCTAGTTCTTAACCATATCTCTTTTTGTTTTATTTCTACCCTATTTTTAAACTCCACTTTCATTTTATCTTGCTAACTATAACATATGAAGAAATGTCTGTCTTCCCTTATTCCTCTTCCATTAGCCATTCTTTTAATTCTCTCTTTTTAACATGTAGGTGGGGAAGCACCAATATCTCATGTGTGCTTCATTTCCTACATTTTTATCTTATTTGTTATTATTGCATGATTTGAAATAGTTATTGTATGTGTATCAAAACTGTCAATAAAAATGCACATGTTCCTGTGAAATATAATTTCTGTCTAGTCTAACCCAGTTATAGTACCTTGGGAAATAACATGTACATTCTCTTTGAGTTCCTACTACTGAATTCATGTATTCCATACCAAATGTTTTCATAAATGTCTTCAGAAATCTACTGTCCTTTATTATATTTTCCCTTCTAGGCCAGATACATCCTCACTGTTGCAAATTAAGTTCCAGCCCCAACCTATAAGTAATATTCCCTGCTGAAAGCTGATTATTTCTTCCAAAAATGTCTTAATCTCTATAACAGCAGTTTTAGGTGCGATAAAAATACATTGCTAGCATTATCCTCCTCTCTTGCCAGTAGCCCCTTACTGCTATAAATCTACCATTACTTTTTTCCTCTTCTATCACTATTGGAGTTCTTCTAGCAATTAGCACAAGTACTCACCTTTTCCTTTGTCCCTGATACTCTGCTGAATATTCTTCTTGAAATCCTTTCTTTATCAATTTCGAATTCTCATTTCTTCGCCAGTGTATCTCCTGTAGCACTGCTATTTGCAGTCTGCATTTCTTAATATAATTCAGTACTCTTTCCTTGCTGTCTATATCTGTCAGGCCATTCATATTCTAAAACAATATTTTTAGTGTAACAATTATGATAAGAAGTTATTATTCACACCTATGACAGTTTTTAATGTCTATTTCTAACTTTTGTGTTACACAAACTCATCATTGTTTGGCAGGTTTATCTTTTACACAGTTGTTTCTTGTCAGCTCCATTTGAACCTACATCACATTTTATAAGACATGTTTGTGTTAATGAAAACCCTCAAAAAAAACACAACCAAATACCCCCATAACCCATTAACTGAAAACAAACACACAAAACTATGTACACCTTCAAATAATGAAGTTTAACCCTCCTGATAGGAAAATTGTCCCAAATCAACAGCTGGACACTCCAGCAAATCCTAACCTAAAATTAATGTCATCCATGCTGAGGGGTGTTACAGCCTGTGTTCCTAGTTACACTAATTGTTGTCTGCTCTTGTCTTATTTGTATTACCCTCCCAGATGTGAAAACCAATGTGTATGTTTTCAGAAAATATCAACTTTCAGTCTTAAGAAAAAGTACACAAATTATCTTTACATAAAGCTAAATTATACACTGTTCTAGTAAATGCATTAAAGTATTTAGTTACCAGAAAATATACTATTGGCCAGATTCAATAAAGCCTACATGAAGTGGACACTGTTCTGAGTGAACAGACAACACAGACATAACTCACACCTTCTTCCTCCTAATTGTAGTTTTCCTACTGATATTCTTGTATCTTTAAATATTGAAAGTGAAGACTACATGTACACTTAGTGTAATCTTTCTTAGTGACTAGAAAGCACAAATATTGTGATAAGAATTTTATTGAATACATATTGTGTACACATAGTGTAGGCTTTATTGAATCTGCCCCTATCTCTTATTCACTTCCAGTAATTTAAAACTTTACTTTTACTGAACTGCTTGCTCTTGTCAGTTTTAATTCTATTTTCTCTCAACAAACAATGTCCAGACCTCTCAATCTATTGCCACCACCTTCAGTCAGCTTGTTTGCATAGAAACCTAAGATCAAAATGCAGAGCTTCCTTCAGCTCCAGATTTCTGAACTAGAAGTGAACACTTATTTGCTTAAAGAAAAATTAAAGAAAATCTCTTTATTGCATTATTGCACACACACACACACACACACACACACACACAGACACATGCATGCTCATGCACATAAAATACTTTCCAAGAAATGCTGGTAATATTTCTTAGTACTACAGCTTTCTGTCCTGGACCAAGATAGATTACTGCTACATCTCCAGATTATCTGACTGCAAAACTCCAGTTATTGATCCACTCTTAAGAAATAACTCGAATAACTAGAAACACAAATGGTAATGCATAGTAAAACAGTCTGTCCAATCCAAACCAGATACCAGTAGCTAGTCACCATTCACAGTAAGTAACATGTTATCATTTAATAAATACATAAATACATCAGACACAAGCTTTTAAAAGTACATAACTACTTGCACAAGAAGAAGTACAGTTAAAAGTTAAATATGCAAAGAATTCTATGTCTGCATAGGAAAACGGACTAATAACCAGTATGAGCAGATAGGATACATTAAAAGAGTAATTTGTCTAACAAGATAAAACGTTCCTATATATTTAACTGGAAGAGCTATATAAACCTAGCTGCACTATTTAAATTGTCAGCAAATAGACAGAAATAAAAATGCAGAAATAAACTCAATGGTACAGAAAAGCAATCAGGCCCATACTTAGCAAAGTTATGGGTAAAAATCACTACAAACAGTAAACTGATTGCTGCCAGTTTTAACATTTTCTGCAGAGTCATCCAGCTCCATGGCATATATGGATAAAGCTCTAACCTAAATTCAGTTATCAGCTTGGGTGCCTTTCGGAGTGAGCTAGGAAGGAGGGGAGCTATCAGCTACTGCCAGATTGCCCATCCTGAGGAGAAATAGACAGTTTTGGCTCAACATATGGGTGACACACACATGGAACACTAGGTGTTGCGCCCATTGGAATCCAAGTCTACTGAGCCTGTGTTGCCTGAGTGTATTTGCACACATAAGCTAAGTGGAATCTCAAGGTATGGAGGCATGATTCCCCTCAGAAGACAGCAATAGCAGAGCTCAGCAGAGATGCCAAGGAGTGGTAAAGAGTAGACCACCTCACATGACCAGTAAGCTGGCTCACTCCCTACCACCTGACTCTTACCAGGGAATGGTGGGATGACTGGCATTCATGGGTAGGAATGAATGAACCGATTGTAGGGCTCATGCTTAGCTCAAGAATGCCCATCTCCCATATCCCTGGAATAAATTGGTGAACTGGGTACAAGTAGAGAAGCCACTGAGGATAAACTATAGGGAGCAAAAAGAATCTCTGGAGAGAGGGTCATTCCATCTGACCCTTGGAGGATATCTTACAATGCATCCACAATGAGTGACCAAATGCAATCTTTCAAACACTTTTCTCCTCGTGGAACCACAGCCCATGATACTTCCTGGAGGTAATATCTTTAAGAAACAGCTCTGTTGTGTTTCAGTCAAAGGGTTTATGTTTCTCCTTTTGGCTAAAAACCCCACAGTGAAACAAAAGATGACAATAATTACAGATCCAGTACACACAATTACGCACTTAGCATATCTACACTCCTCTCAAAAGAAGCACTTACAAAGTCTGCTCCACACTCTTTCAGTTTACTCTCTACAGCTTGGAATAGCAAAATAGCTATTTTTTTAATCATACATTTTATATATCTGTTGTACATTTTATATTTTATACATACAGTTGTTATACTTCCTAGAAGAACATAGTGGACAGCTTTATGCATTATAGAAAACAAACACAGTTATTGAACATCTTTTCAGTCAGATTCTACGTTATGTCATCAGTGAATAAAAAAATGCATAGTTTATTAGGTTTATGTGCAGCTCATAGATTTGTTACAGTCTAACAAAAAAAAAAGAACAGTGACAGATTTACAAACATACATCACAGCATCCTTAACAAAACTATATTAAAATACTATGTTTCTTGATCAGGTTTGTATATGTGAACCAAAACATATTATAAATTATTCATTTCAGTGTCTCAGGGCAATGTATTCTATGTCACAACTGAGTTTTTTTACACATAATTCACTTAATGTGCTTTATTTTTTTTTTTTTAACTGAGAAAGTGAACTAGGCCTTCTGCACCATTTTTTAGCTGAGAATGCCCCACAAGTGGAAGGGAAACACCACATATATATGCGCACTTTAGTGCAGAGAATCAATCAGTATGTTTTGGAGGAAAGTGTAATACCTATAGAACAAACTCCTACAGGCATGGGAAATCCATACAAAACTCTGCATAGGCAATGAACGGAGGTGAAGACTGAACCCCGGGCTCTGCAGCAGTGAAGCTGGAAGTCTTATCTCTATCTCTGTCTCACTGTACTGTCTTTAGACTGCCATGTTTGAAATATTCAAAAATTAACAAACATACATGGTTTCTATATGAAGAATAATACATTCAATCTGTATGCCAAACACTAATATCTCAAACTATCAAAAATTTAGCAAGTGCTTTTTAAATATGCAATCCACCACTTAATAAATGCTTCTATAACAACAATGGGGGCATAAGGCTGAGCTACAATTGCATTTCTAAAATTAAGCAACATTTATGAAAGCAGTTTCAAGGTTCTGCTAGTATGCTCATTCCACAACGAGCTGAAGCAATCACAGAGTGATATTTTTATTGTAGCTGATTTTTATAATTGTAAACATATGGGTTATAGAGTGACTTCAGTGTGTTATTTCATATGGTACAGAACAGGGGGATACTGCCCAGGTGAGGAAAAACAGCCAGCAACAGCAATGAAATGGTCTCAAGTCAGCCAAGTACAAAGGTAGGTTTGGCTAATAAATCATATTGGTTTAAGCACTTTGAAAACAAGAAAATGCAATGTAACAGTGCAAGTAGCTTTATGAAGTCTCTGGAGACCTGTATTTTAACAAGGTTTATTTTATTTGTGCATAGATTTATGATCAGTGCCAGATTATCATCTGATTAATTGTTGCTGTACTTTTTGATTTATTGAGTATTTTATCTTTCAATGTGATTACATTTTAAGCTGTCACATGCTTAGGTTTACTCATATAAATAAAATGTGATTATGGTTTGAAAATGTTACACTTTCGGCTGCAGTTTGGTGTACTTAATATAGCAATAACCCACGCCTGGGTGTGGGTAATGCTGGATTTACCCAAGGTTGGCATGGTTTGGTCCTGAGGGCGAAGCCCGAGGGACCAAACAAAGAAAACCGTGGGTAAATCCGGCATTACCCACACCAGAAGTGGTTATTGTATATTAATGACATTATTTAAGAAAAGAAATAATTACTTTTCTTAAATAATGGCATTGTATAATGCCTCTTTGCTGCCCTTCCGCAGCTGTCTGGTGTTCATGGCAGTTCTGATGTACTGCGCATGCCTACGCAGTACATCAGAGCTGTGGCAAAAGCAATGGAGAATGATCTCCGTTACTTTACTGTCGCTATGTTAAATGGGTTTAACATAGCGAGACAGCTTTAAAATAAGCAACGGAGATCTCCGTGCTTATTTTAAAGCTGTCTCGCTATGATAAACTCATTTAACATAGCGAGACAGGTTTAAAAAAAAAGCAACGGAGATCGCAAGATCTCCGTTGCTTTTTCCACACTGTGTCGCTATGTTAAAGGAGTTTAACATAGCGAGACAGCTTTAAAAAAAGCAACGGAGATCTGCATTGCTTTTTTTAAACCTGTGTCACTATGTTAAACTCTTTTAACATAGCGAGACAGTGTTTTATACTAACGGAAAAAGTCCGGCGACCGGACCTTTTTCCGTTGGTATGTTGAGGGATTTACAACGGGCACGCTGGTTGGGCTGGCCAATCAGCGTGCACGTTTTAGAGGAGGCATTGTATAATGTACATTAATAACAGCACCAAAAACTGCACAGCATCAGCTTTGGTGATTCAGTCATAAATGTCTACTATACCAACTCTGAGATCACACTACAGTGAGGAAAATGGGAAACATCCTGTTCTATGCTGTACGACTATTCAAAACGTTGAACGTTTCAAAACTTCGATCTTATGGTCCCGGCTTTGTGAAGTTGGAAGTCTTGAAACTTTGAGCTTCTGAAGGGGCTATATATATATATATATATATATATATATATATATATATATATACAGACACACACATACACACACACACGCATATGTATAATATATATATATATATATATATATATATATATACGTATGTATCAGGAATGTTCTAAAGGTAAAGCTGCCAAAACAAACACCAATGAAAACATTTAGAACATTCACATTACCAAAACTCCAAAGCACAGAAGTTAAAAAAAAGATCACAAAAAGAAATGAATTTCCTTTTTCAGTCTTATAGGATCCTAGGATCATAGGAGATTACTAGGCTATTGACCCGCAGGTCATTTTAAGCCTAGCCATTTCAACCCAATGTCATATCATAGAGGTATTAGTCAATACCCAAGATTGTATTTAGTGATGACTGCCCATGCCCAGAAGAGTTGTGGGCACTATTCCCGGTAAGAATATACAGTGCTCCATCCACTCATCTAGGTTCCTCTTGAACAGTAAATCATCAAAAGAGTGCTTGAGGCGAAGCAATAACCAATGAGGTATATCCAAACCATTTATTTGAAGTACACACAGAACAGCCGAAGCAAGCATAAATCCAGGTATTGTAAATTTTCGTTGGATAATTTGTAAATAAAGTTTAAAAAATTAGTACTTTCCTTCATATATTTCATAAAATCTTCAAACTTTTCTTTACCTCCTGTCCAAAAAATAACTATATCATCCAGAAAAACCTCCGATAGAGGCTCCAACAGGAGCTAAATTCAGAGTCTAGAATGTACTTTTCTTCCCATTTCGCCAATACTAAATTGGCATAGGTGGGGGCACACGCTGCGCCCATTGCCACCCCTTGAATTTGCTGGTAGAATTCTCCATTGAAACATATGAAATTATACTTCAAAACCATATCCATTAAAAACACATTCAATAATTTCTCATTATGAGTTAACACCTGGTCCTCAAAAACAATTTCCTCAAACATTTCCATATCAATAGAGTAGTTAAAAAATCTGGAAAAGATTATTGAGAAGGAACTTAGGAATGAACAAAACAAAGTTAAATATACGCCTAATCTAAGTAATAAAGAGAAAGAGATACTCGGTGAATTGAAAACCAATTCTAACATTCGAGTGATGAAACCAGATAAAGGGGGTAGGGTTGTTATAATGGGTAGCATACAATACGAGGGTAAAATGAATTCTATATTAAGGGATGACTCAAGATATTCTTATGTTTCCAAGAATGAGGTGAACATAGCCTACAATAAACTTGATATAGGCCTTAACGATATGTTACATGAAGGTCTTATTGATAAAAAAATGTACACATATTTGAAAGTAGATAAACCTAGGGTACCCACTATATTTGGAATTCCCAAGACCCACAAAAATGAGAGGGATCCACCTTTGAGGCCCATAGTACCGGCTGATGGGTCCAAAACTTACCCTCTAGCTAAATATGTGGACACCAAATTAAAACATTTGTGGGTTAGAAGGAAAGCTATTTTAAAAGATTCATGGGACTTTTTGAGAGAAATTTCTAATGACCTATATCATGAAGACCTTCTTTTTGTAACTATCAATATTATAGATTTGTTTTCTTGTGTACCCTACTCTATTGATATGGAAATGTTTGAGGAAATTGTTTTTGAGGACCAGGTGTTAACTCATAATGAGAAATTATTGAATGTGTTTTTAATGGATATGGTTTTGAAGTATAATTTCATATGTTTCAATGGAGAATTCTACCAGCAAATTCAAGGGGTGGCAATGGGCGCAGCGTGTGACCCCACCTATGCCAATTTAGT
Organism: Protopterus annectens; assembly: GCF_019279795.1. NCBI lineage: Eukaryota > Metazoa > Chordata > Ceratodontiformes > Protopteridae > Protopterus > Protopterus annectens. The sequence continues at coordinate 607,571,852 of NC_056725.1, read as the reverse complement.
ATTGGCGAAATGGGAAGAAAAGTACATTCTAGACTCTAAATTTAGCTCCTGTTGGAGCCTCTATCGGAGGTTTCTGGGTGATATAGTTATTTTTGGACAGGAGGTAAAGAAAAGTTTGAAGATTTTATGAAATATATGAAGGAAACTACTAATTTTTTAAACTTTACTTACAAATTATCCAACGATAATTTACAATACCTGGATTTATGTTTGCTTTGGCTGTTCTGTGTGTACTTCAAATAAACGGTTTGGATATACCTCGTTGGTTATTGCTTCACCTCAAGCACTCTTTTGGTGATTTATTGATGTATTTTTGAGTGCTTTCTCCACTTTGCAGTTGGGTTCCTCTTGAACAGTGTCATAGAGGTGCTCTGTTTCACATCAATTGGTAGCCTGTTCCAAATACATGATGGCAGTCACTTGGAGACAAATCTGTCCCTTCAGTAAGTCACAAGCCATATTTATGTTCCTGGAATGGGTGGCCCAAGTCCCATTTAATTTATAGATATGCAGTAAGTGCATTAGGTTTTGGTCTTGGGTTGCTCTGTAGGACAGGCATGTCTCCCCTAAGAAGTCTATATGATATGGAGTATAGTGACAGGGATTTTAGTCAGTCCATGTAAGGCACATGCTGGAGGCCCTTGATCTTCTTTGTTAGAAACCTCTGAGGTCTTTCTAATTGATGTAGGTGTTTGGTACAGTACATACCGAATGGACCGTTATACTCAATTATGGGCTGGATGTGCAAAGTATGGGGGGGGTTCTGACTTATTTTGCTCTCGAGGTGATGTCTTTAGTAATCAAGTGTGCTACATGGAAAGCTTACCTTGTAATGGTAGACACGTGTTGGTCAAAGTTAAGGTCGAGGTCAACCTGTGATCCCTGGTTCCTTACCGCTTCATGGGTACTTAGGGTATTGTTATTGATTTGATAATGTGAAGGGACACTGTTTATGCAAAAAGAAATGATGATGCATTTCTTTGCATTCAGTTTGAGACTGTGACTAATGCACCAGTCGTTGGTCTGGATGAGACCATCTTGGAGTATACTGACATAATTTGGGGATTCAATGATTGCACCTATTTTGCAGTCATTTGCAAACTTGGTCAGTCACAACCCTTTAGTTTTGACCTGAACTTCTAAGAAGTATATACCAAACAGTAGAGGGCCCAACACTGACCCTTGTGGCACCCTGCTGGTAACGGGTCTGCTGGTTGACGTGGAGTCACCCACTTTAATAGAGTGTATCCAGTTGGCAATCCATCTTACAATCAAGGGGTTTACATTCAGTTTGCTAAGTTTATTGGTAATGCCTGAATGTGGGAAAAAGTCTTTTCCAAGTTGAGGTAGGCTGTGTGTACAGATTTGCCCTCATCAATGGCCTTGGTCACACTTTCAAAGAAATCCACCAGATATAACAGGCAGGATCTGCCCTTCACAAAGACAAATTTGGTAGGACCCAGGGTTTGGAGGTCACCTATGTCTTTATTTTATGAAGTCCATAATGATATATTCTGTGGCCTTACAGATGAGGCTGGTCAGGCTTATGGGTCTGTAATTCCCTGGGTCTTTTGCTAGGCTACCTTTGTGGAGGGGAATAACTGTAGATGTTCTCCATTCCGCAAGAATAAAGCCTGTGGTTATGCTATGATTGAAAAGGGTATTTAGTAGTGATTTTAGTTCATATTTTAGCCTATTTAGAAGACAGTCTGGGATGTCATCTGGTCCCATAGAGGCTGTGTTCTTTGCCTTGGACAGGGCTTTGAGGACTTGCTCTTCAGATATGTAATGTGGGGGGGGGGGTTGGGGGAGGGTTTGTTTTAAGTTAGGCATGGATAAGGGAGTGAAATTTTCACCAAACCTACCCCCTAGCAAGTTCGCTATCTCTGTGGGGTCAGTGCGTGTGATACCATTGGCCAACAGTTGGGTCTTACCATTTAAGTTACATACATAGATGTAAAAGGCCTTATGGTTATCCTTCGCAATACTTGCTAGGTCTCTCTCAAAGCCAATTATTCCCTAATGCAGCCATCATTTGGATCATATGTGCAACTTGTCATAAGTGAAAACTGGAATATTTAAATGCTTCATCTATGAATTACCAAGTTACTGCTCAACAACTACCCAGCCCATCAGGTTCCACTGGTTGCTTATTCAACCTGCTGAAAAAATGTTAAGCAAGCTTTTTATGAAGAAGGGAAAAGCACCCCCCCCCAATGCTGCTACACCCATGCTAAAAGTTTAGACAACTTAACCTTGTCAAATCCATTAACTTTCTAGACCCTATTTCTGTATTATTTAATTCTGCCTCCATATTATTTTAGCATCAATAGTCTCAGTTCATCAACTCAGATACAAAGTAGGGGAGTGCATGATATTAGCCCCCCCCCCCCCGTTTCTTCTTTCTCTGAACCCAATCTCTAGTGGCTATGCAGAACTCAGCTGAGAGCAACGTCTCTAGCAAAGTAGTGTTAATATTGTTCCAGGATGAAGTAATAATAAACATCTAATATTGAGCTTGGATCTCACCAATTTCCATAACAAATATATTTAGAAAGGTATAATTTTCTTTTTAGTTTTTTTAGTGTGGATTATAAATTTGTGTCTTTAAATTAAGTGTTAAGTACATTTTTGTTGTATCTTAGGTTACTAATATTCAAAGAAACAAAACTAATACAACCCATTTCATAAATGGCTTAAAAGAATCATATACATAAAAACAAAGACTACATTTATATAATTGTCTTTAACTAGTATTTGCTTGCAGTCTGACATAATACCTAAATGCTGTGCCAGATGACCTGCCCTGAATGCCTAGACTCTCATATCTTCATATAAGAAATACAAAGTTATCGTGTGGCTATCAAGTAAGAGTGTTTGTAGTGCCTTTCATAATACATAGATACCAAAGCATAGGTTTGTAGGAATACACTAAGGTATCTGTCTGTAGACTATTATAAGCCTAGTCAATAATCAGAGGTCAGAATCCAACTCTGTGCCTTGTATGTGTGAGGTAATGACTTTAACCATTATGCCATTTCCCTACTCCCTTACCAAGCATCAGTACGTTCACACAAACAGCACCCTCTCTGGATTTGAACCATCAAACCAGTGAATTAACAGCACACAACTGAGATTACTATCAATATTTTCCACAGACACAGACATGTAAAAGTAATTTCCTGTTTGTGGTGTTAAATCTCTTTGTGGTTTTATTTTGATCTAGCTTTCTTCCTCACTGTTCATAGATGATTACTAGGCTAACAACCCCAGGAGGGATTTTTTAAGCCTAACAATGCTTCTCAAGGTGAGAATCAAACCCTATACCTTGTGTCTCTGAGGTAAATACTTTAACCATTATGCTAACTCTCAACCCACTATGACTATGATAGCTAATCTGAATATGTGATGGACATCGACCTTTGATGTTCATGCCTGTAGTCTTATATGTGTTGATTATGCAAAAAAAGGTTAGTGTGTCTTTAAGTGAACACTCTTCAATAATACTTCTTGCTGAAAAATGGATGCAGTATTCCACTAGTAGACAACTGAGCTATTTCAGTGGTGCAACTTTCAGGTTCCTAGAATGAATCTATAACAAGGGTAAAGGCAGATGTGCTTATTTGCAGTAATGCAGACCATACCTTTAAACTGTCCAGATTTTTCCAAAATTCACAGGCTTTTGTCTCATATTTTTGGTCTATTTCTCATAAAATTGGTAATTTTCTGGAAAATCATTGAGAATTAAATTTGCTAAATAATGATAGGTATTTATGTTGCAGACACTATATCCTTCAGAAAATACATGTTAATGGAAAACCTTTTATTCTAGCAACTGCCTACGTTTATAAGAGAATATTTAAAATCTGTCCCTGATTATGGGGCTTTGTGTCCCCATTATTTTTGAATTTGTCAAGAAATCTTACAATAAAAGTTTGAGAGATATGGTTTCCCATTTAGTGCTGAATTTCCACATTGCTGCCAAATTGTCCATACAGCAGTGGTCCAACTATTCTTGTCTACATAGGCCCCTCTAAAGTATTCATGCCTGAAATAACTTCCTTGCACATACAAGACACTCTGATACTGCTGCTACAGGTTGCTGGACTGCTATTGCATTCAGCATGTTAGTTGTAATGGGCTCATTGCAGCTTATGATTGATTAGTAGTGTTGCTTCTCTGTACAGTCTGGGGACTGTGGTCTACCACAGAAGAATGATAGGTGTAACGCATCTTTCTTTAACTGCATTGTTGGTTTGTGTCTGTGCATGGGACGTGTGTTTCATTTGGTACCCATTAAATTTCTAAGGATTACAAGTGTGATCCTGAGAATAGTGGAACTTGAAGTGTGAACATAGTGAAATAAGTACAAGGTTGTGCTGGTATCTCAGTGAGGAATAAGTACAAAGCTGTGTGGTGTCTCGGCGAGGAATAAGTACAAGGTTGTGTAGTATCTCACTGATGGATAAGTACAACATTGTGTGGTATCTCAGTGAGGGACAAGTAGAAGGTTGTGTGGTATCTCAGTGAGGGACAAGTACAAGGTTGTGTGGTATCTCACTGAGGGATAAGTACAAGGTTGCGTGGTATCTCAGTGAGGTATAAGTACAAGGTTGTGTGGTACCTCAGTAAGGGATAAGTACAAGGTCATGTGGTATCTCAATGTATTCCTCCTCCTACTCCAAGTACAGGATTTCTAGAGTTTGTATATATAAGTATCAGGTGTATGGGAGGATGTGTCCTCTTCATCAGGAGCCTGATGGTATGAAGCCCCCTGAGTAAGACACTGTAAAGATGTAGTAGCACATGCACTCTTATTTGTTGGAGTCACATTATAATTTTTGATGTTAGGGGTCTTGCAACATGAGATGTTGCACTTGTGATTGACAGCTGCTCGTTATCATACATTATCTAACTAGTAGTGCATGTTTAGTATCTACACTCCTGCTACACACACTGCTCTATGCACTGTTGTTTTTGTTTAACAAGACTTCAGAGCTCTACTTCTGTTTTATTCATTCTGCGTGAAGTTTATATATGTTACGCAGATCTTTTTATCCTGATAAGGAATGGAGTCAATCGGTATAGTTTTGCTGTAACTACTGCTTGTGGGTTCAGCCCACTTCAAGCCTATATATAGAGGAAAACACACCAACTACACCAGTGGCATTAACCGGGTGTAGAACACAATCAGCTGCTTGATTACATTTGAACGAGTGCATTACCTGTTACTGTAGCATCCTACTCTGCTGTTGTGAAGAAACTATTTGTGAGTGTGGGCCACATACTGCTCCAGCTCCAAGAAAGAAAAACATCAGCACTTTTATAGCAGCGAGTCAGCACTTTTATAGCAGTGAGTCAGCACTTTTATAGCAGCAAGTCAGCACTTTTATAGCAGCGAGTCAGCACTTTTATAGCAGCGAGTCAGCACTTGGAGCACTCACCTCTGATGTTATGATTAGAAGGCTTTGACTTCTAGCTTCATGCAATATGCTTTGGTTCAGGTTCCAGCAGTAACACTGCAGTAGACCAGGAGGGGAAGGGGGAACTGGAATGCTACAGCAGAACTGAGGTGCTGTCCTTCATATGAGATGTTAACCAAAGTCCCATCTGCTTGTTGTGGTGGTCATTCAGGTGGACTTTGAAGATCCCATATCCTAGTCTGCACTTCTTGACAAAGAGTAAAACAGTTTCCTCATATCCTGGAAAAAGCTCCTCATAGTCACTCTGACACCTTTGTTTTCCAGTGAGAACAGCTATGACCTTAACAGGATCCAATCAATTAACAAAATGCAATGAATAAATTAGTTAAAAGAAATTTTCTAACAGCACCAATATTTTTTTTTCATTTTACAGTAATGACCTATATCTTGGAACTTAACCTGTCTCGGCATGACCTTAGATAGTGAATATAATAAGTAACAGGTCGCAGAGACTGAAGAACTCTGCACGGGGGTATGTGGGCATTAAACTGACAGAAGACAAAGTTTATTTCTTAGCCTGTTTACTTATGGAAATATGCAGAAATAAGTCTAGCTGAAATGGGTGACAATGACTACTACCACATCCCATGATATAGGTGCTCTGGTTTAGTCATCTAGGCTGCACCCTCATAATCAAAATGCTGCCCAGTCAATCATGTTTAAAACATGAATTAGCCCCACTGTGTCACGGTGTACCATTGTACTTATCAACAGAACAGATGGATGTGCACGGAGCAGGTGATGAGTAGGAAACATTTCCTATCTTCATTCTGTAAAATGCTTTAGTCTTCTTTCCTGTTGTTGAGAAAGCATCTGTAGAACTACTCTCTTACAATAACAGTTTTTCCCTCTGCAGTTACATTTGTTTAGAGGGTTGGTCAGTTTCACAAAAGTAGTAGAGATCTGGTTTGCAAGTGAATCAGAATAGTTTTAATGAAGCCCCTGACCAACTTTGCACTGGTTAATAAGGCAATAACTTGCATTATGTGCACATATTTACTTTACTATGTGAAACCAAGCAAATGTAAGCCAACTGCATTCTTGCAGTAATACAATCTATCACTGGACTTATCTTTTGCCATTCATGAGAGCGCAATAAACCCTGATTTGTTCCCTTCACTGCATCCCAAGAAGACAGAGTACATTGTACAGCTAAATGTTTGGGTATTTTAAGTTTAATAGAGGTGGTGTTGATAGTCTGTATATAAGAAAAGGTAGTTTTCAATGTGGCATTAATTCAGAAATTTCCCTTTTTAGATAAAAAAAATGATACAATTGCTTTTTTTTTCATCTTACTACACTTTTGAATGTGTTGTGATGTATTTTATGGCCCACAGGAGGAAGAATGCAGCTTGCAGAAATAGCTCAGGCAGCTAGGGTCAGATTTCTCTAGTACTGTACATTTTGTTAGATACATTCCTGTGGTGTTGTGTTACTGTTCCAAAGTAGTATCACATAAGGGCTGCATACAATTTCCAAAGAGACGCTGTAGACAATGTGGTCTTTTTTTCTTGCTATTTAGCTGTGAGGGCTTTCTAACAAATTTACAAAAGACAGATTTTCCAGAAGGCTCACTCTACGGCTGCATGTGTTTTCTTTGGCTGCCTGAAGTGCAGGTGTTCTCTAACAACCATAATAGACTGCAGCATAACTGGGAAGTGGAACAAATAGGTTATAATCAGGATGCTTTTACCACACTTCACGGCATGCAAATCTATGTTAATGTTTCAGGGTTGCAGATTCATTTCTTACCTTTTTTTTAGATGAATAAAATATCAGCTTCAGATATCAAATACAATTTATCTTTAGCTAATTTTAAAATGCAAGGACTGTGCTCTGTCATGTGAAAGTTATAACCCGTGTCTTTAGTGTCCTTCTGGGAAAACTATCCCTTGCCTGGAAGACATTAAGAGGCCATCAAATCTGGAACCATTTTTTTTCCTTTCATCCTTAACTTCTTTGTCAGTCACGATCTAAATAACTCCATATTAGTCTTGGATTTTTCAAACCGCTGAGAATGAGGTCATTGCTTTAATTCCATTCTACCTTGGAGTCATTCCATGGCTGACACAGAGCTTGTTGTGGCCAAGCAGGGCATATGCAGACAATCAAAACTTGCTGTGATCTCAGCCCTCGCACCCTGGGAGATGTTCTTGGGCACAGCAGGCTGAAGCAAAGTAACACTGCAGACATGAAAGTGAATAAAACATGTTTTGTTACAAAGATCTTCAGCAATGTTTCATAGGCTCACAAAGAGCTACGTGGTAGTGTGATAGTCACGAGGATTCACTATATGACAGTGTAACAACCACCAGGACTCATTAATGCTTGCATGCTCTCAAGTTTATTAATACGTTACTGTGAAGTAATAGTAAAGCTGGGAAAATGCTTCTATAAAGGATCAGAGGTAGTTTAATGTATTTAGCTCTAATTAATGGCTGTAACAAAACTAGTTGGCTAACCACATAGCTACTAAGAAAATTGTTTACTGCATTTCATTTATCCTGTGCTTAGTTCTCCTCTTGTTTGCCTGCTTGCCTTGGAAAGATAATATAGAATAAAACTTCATCTTCAAGTTTTATTTTGATTTCACATATTTATTTTTCTGTCCTGCAAACCATATGAAAATGTGAATAAATGAAAATCAGACTTTTTGATGAGGTTGCCAATTTCTTTTCCTCATGTGGTCACCATGGGAAACAAAGAGCTCAGGGTATGATAATATTTGTTTTAATCACAACCCACTATCAAAATAACACTTTTTTTTCAAAAATATTTTAGTGAATCCAAGTGCAGACTTATAAAACAATAATTAAATTTAATGTTAAAGACATACTTAACAAATTAAAGTGACTATATGTCTATATCTAAAAACACATCATCAATAATTATATAAGCTCCACCATTTATGCAAAATTAAATAGCAAATGAATAGTTTGTACATGTTAAGCAGAAGGAAATTAGCAGTCATTTGAAAATGAGAAGGTGGTGCCTAGTTTAGGCATTAACAGTAGTGGTTAATGTAATGTAGCAGAACTCTGTCTGCTGTTATGACATTGCAATGATTAATGGCATTCACATCTCTGTCACATTTCTTTACCTTTTCTCTCTTGGGAGTGTATTCTGTGCAAACTCTTGTTAGCCCTACATTACAGATAGGAATTACTTAGAAGCTTACATTAAAGTCAATATGAGATGGCGTAACACTGTACAGCAGTTTTGCCATCATGATCGAACTGAAGGCAGGGTGTGGAAGAAATTGAAAAAGGACTAGTAGTCTTTCTTTAGTGCAGTTGTTTATACCACTCTGGCTTCCTGCACTGCTCTGACATTGAGAACAAACACTTGTCTGATTAGCTGCATGCTTACCCTCCTGCCTGAATTTCAGTCTTCTTAGTTAATAAAATAAAAGAGTTTTTTTAACGCTGTCTAATGCACCTTCATGAAGTCGAATGGTCAATATTTTCTGCGGAACCTCTCATTTCTGTTCATCTTCCAAATTTCTTTCAGTAATAATAGTATCACCCACAACCCTTCTCCAAAGCACACTGTCCACACTACAAGAATTTTCCACAAAGTTGGGAAACATCTCTACCATTTTAATACTTAGTTTATTTTATCTAATAAACATTCAGTCCATATCATTTTTTTTAATTGTAAGACGTCAATGGCCTCTAGCTGAATGAGTTTGCAGACAGCTGCAAACTATGCCTCTTAACCTCTTAGTGCAACAAATCAGGACAAAACTTAGACTAATAGGGGGACAAAGGCCAAAATAGGGACAGATTTTAAATATCGCTCTTATAAACTTAGGATGTTGCTAGAATAACAGGAATTGTATTCACGTGCATTTTCTGAAGGTTATGAAGTCTGAAAGTCATGTGTCTGTCATTATTTGGTAATTTCAATCCTCAATGATTTGACAGAAAACCACAAATTTTATGAGGAGCAGATCAAAAATATGAGGCAAAAAACTGAACATTCTGCAAAAATCTGGAAAGTTTAAAGGTATGTTGCAAACTAGGATTTGTTACTGAATCCCCTTAAAACACAGATACCATTCCAGAGGAATTGTCACAGACAAACAACTGGTGCCACAGCCATGGACTAAAACTGCAAAAAAAAAAAATGCATAATAGCACCCTTTGGAAAATGGTCACCCCTAGAAATTACTACATTAATCATACAACCAATGGTCAAGGACCTGAGAAAACACATTGACAGTAACCTGACATTTGACCGCTATGTGCCTATTGTAGTGAGAAAATAATTCTACGGTGCACAACTTATAAGTAAGGGCAATGTCATCCATGTCCAAGAAAGTCATTGTTCCAGTCATCAGACCATTCATCAAGTGTAATTCATCTTTCGGTATGTACAAGCACTTGAAACAGCTTCTGAGACCTCAGAGGATCCTTACAAAAAGAATACAGGGAGTGTCTCAAGGCCTTATCCCTGTACTCAGTTTCCTACAAACTTCTGAGCAGTGATCTATGCCTAGCCTAGAAAGCATCCTCTGATCCCAGGCTAATAGACTTTTTGCACATCTGCAAAACAAATAGTTTCAAAGATACTCATTCTAAGAACCTAGACCTCATCTGTAGCATAATCAGGACATGTTGGAGGGATGGGTCTCAGAGATTACCCCTTCTCTGGAATAGGTTCCCAACAGTGGCAGCTGGTGACTTCAAATCAAAGTTGGGCTGCAAGAGACAGCTGAATGGGTGGGGCCAATAGGAAGGAGTGGGGCCAACTAGAAAGGGGCGGAGCTATACTCAGAACCACAAAAACTGGGACTTTAATTAAATACACATCCTGGGTGCCAAACCATCTTTATGAGAGTCCAATCAAGACAAAATGAAGTGGAGAAGAAAAAAAATATTTCAATGCATTGGCTACATGGCAGCTTACTTAATATCTAGATGGAAACAAAAAGGCTGTGAGGCATGACAAAATAAATTACTTTTTAAATACATTACTGGAATGCCAGTCAAAATCAAGTATAAAAAAACAAGCAGCACTCAACTCAAACTACTTTTCCTTGCACTGCAGTTCTAATTAAAATTTATATTCAGCTTTATGAAAGTACCAAGTAACATGCACCAAGTAACATGCTGAAAGTAGCAATCTCTGCGATACTCCCACTTGTAAAAATGTTTCTTATCCAAAAAAGGTCTACTGCCTGACAACAACCATCTACTTGTTTCATGGGAAAACATGATCAAAGTAAAAAATGAACAGCAAACAAGAAACAAGCTCAAGATGAATTGCTTAAAGGATTACTGCACAGGTTATGGACCACACATGATAAATTGGCATTCTGTTTAGTTTATGGGTAAAGCCTGCAAAGATGACTGCAAGTCTCCAACATATGTAATGAACTTCTGAAAATACTGTAATCCTTTCCTTTATTACAAATACTGCCATATGCATTTCAATACCTAAATATTCTCTGCATGGCAACAACAAAAAGGCTTTCAATGTTGGTAATTCTTTAACAGTATGCTTATTAAAGCTTACTTGCATCTTACAATCTCAGATAGGTTTACCTGATGATCATTAAAGCACTGCTAGTTAAACACAGAGCAACATGCATTGCAGCAACATGCATTTTCTGAATAATAAGCAGCATAAATCAACAGTACAAAAATATGACAGAAAACCAGAACATTCTGCAAAATCAAGGACAGATGAAAAGCCACTGTAGTACTTGTGTTTACCTTGGATAGGGAATACTCTGCACACTTACACTGCATAACTGCTCCTTGCCTTGCTTAGACACATCCAGAGTCACTGCAGGAGTGGGGTACAACAAGTGTGTCACAATTTGAAATGTCTCTGGCTGATGATGATGGCCCTGACACATTTGTCATACCTCTCAAACTCAGAGCAAGAAATCTGGACAAAGCCATAAATAGAAGTGAGACAAAGGCCCAAAAATAGAGAATTTTTTAAAATATTGCTCTTATAAACTTAAAAAGATAATAGAATAGTAGGTCTTGCATTCATATGAATTTTCTGAAGGGTATGAAATCTGAAACTCAAATGTCTGTCATTATTTTCTAAATTCAATCTTTAATGATTTGCCACTAATTTGTCAGAAAACCACAATTTTATGAAAAACGGACCAAAAATGTGATGCAAAAATATAAAATAGCCACATAATACAGCTGGGATCCTGTCAAAGAAGGGACAGTTTTTTTAATATTAGTACTGTTATGTTGAGCAGCTGAGAAAATAAGAGAATCTACATGAATTTCTAAAATAAAAGTAATCTATAACTCTGATCCTTGCAATTATTTATTAATTGTAAACCTTCCACATTTTCTTCCAAAATTGCCATTTTGCCGAGGGATTATTAAGGGGAGGGCAACATTTTCAGCCAAAATCGGGGACATTTGAGAAGTTTGGATATACCTAATTCTATAAAGCAATTTATTTGTGCGTACCTCTCAACCTCTTAATGCAGGAAATCTGGACAAGGCCAAATATATTGGGGGAACATACAAACAGTACTAAAAATTGCTCTTGCTTAAATTTAGACAGTTGCTAGAATAACAGGTCTTGCTTTAGCATGCATTTTTTGAAGGGTATGAAGTCTGAAACTCAACGTCTGTCATTATTTACTGACTTAATTCCTAAATGATTTGCATGAAAACCACAAATTTTATGAGGAACAAACCAAAAATAAGAAGCAAAAATCTATTCATTCTGTGAAAATTTGGACAGTTGAGAGGTATAGTTCAGCCGGGGCTGTTTTTGAGTTTGCTGCCCTTCGCCCCACAAACTCATGGGTGAATAGGGCCTCCCCCCTGCAGCCATTCCAATGTCCCATTACTTGACTATTTCACCCCATTTACCATAAACAGTGTGCATATTGCTTTACTTCTGTAATGATTTAAATTTCATTTGAAAGTTTTATTTTTCATTTTACAGCACAAACCCTAATAGATATCTGTTAAACAAAGCAATGCAGTCTCACAATGAAAACAGACTTAGCATTAAAACTTCTCTGCCCTTGAAACTCACATACATTGAAACAGCATTGAAACCTGCATTGAAAGAAAATACATCAGGCCAGTGGCAGATAAAGATTAACTTTGAGATATTTTCAAATCATAGGCCCCTTGCACACGAAACATACATGTGTTCCTTGATACACCTTCCTGACTGCATTAAATTATATTTCTTGTATAATACAGTACCATTGTTAGAGGGTGTTTTAAATTTGTTTTGAACATTTTTCCAGTAAACAATTAAACTAAATAAATGCACCAATAATGACAAAACTGCCCAGTTCAGAACATTTCCATCATAAAAGTCTACATGCACAATCTCTGCAGAAGTAAAAGTCATCTAAATAAGTCCACATTAAAGAGACCTGTAACTAATGAAGAGGTTGCTGCTAGCAAACAACTTTATATTTCATTGTTTCATCTACAAATAAAGTGCATGTTGCCCTTGAGGAATAAATTACCTATGTTACATTAAAAAAATGACAAGCTAGTAATATTGCAATACGGAATGGATGGCAAACTGATAACAGGTTCATAGTTACTAGGTATCTCCACCAAAGATGACATCATCAGGACTGCAGCATTCACCCCTTTAAAAGTAAAGTATCAGCAATGCATCTACATACTGTGGGAGTAGAACCCACAGTAGTCTGCATCAAAAGCAAGTATTCAACCTGTTATGCTATTAACAATGCAAGAAGATTCAGCATAAGCAGCACAAAACTTCTCTCCCTTGAAGCTCTCAGCTCCTTGTAAAATCCATTCCGACACTCAACTGTATCTCTCAACATTGCAGCACAAGAAATCTGGAAAAAGCCAAAATTTATTGGGGGGGGGCAAAAGCCCAAAAAACAGGGACACATTTTAAACATTGCTTGTATACTCTTGGAAAATTGCTAGAACAAAATGTTGCATTGCCACCATGTATTTCACTGCCAAGTCTTGAACCCAGGACCCTGTGCACTACAGTCAGAGCAACATACCACTATGCCAAATCAGCTGTTTCTTAAAAGACAGGAAGACTGAAACTTAAATGGCCATCACTTATTGAATTCAGTTCTCACCATAGCTTTCACCCTCTTAGCACAAAACACCTGGACAAAGCCAATAAGGGGGGAATACAGCCCCCAAACATATTCAGTGAATTCAGTTCTCACCATAGCTCTCAACCTCTTAGCACAAAAAACTTGGACAAAGCCAATAATGGGAGATACATCCCCCAAAATAGGGACAAAGTTCAAATATTTATCTTACAAACTTAGAAAATTGCTAGAATAAAAGGTTTGCTGTTACCATGTATTTTCTGAAGAATATGAAGTCTGAAATTCAAATGCCTGTCATTATTTAGTGAATTCAAAAAACAGAAAACCACATATTTTATGAGAAACAGAACAGAACAAATATATGAGGCAAAAATCTGAATAGTTTTCACAAGTGATGGTGGGTAGGGAATTCTGGTGCTTGCTACCTGCACCCAAGGTACAGGGTTTGAGACTGAGTTAGTCTCTCTAGCCACTAGGTATATTTCCTGAAGTTTCTCTCTAGCCACCAGGTATATTTAACTGGGTTATTACACACACACACACACACACACACACACACACACACACACACACACACACACACACACACCAGTACCTGAGTGCAGCAGCTTCATTCTACAAAGTCCCATCTTCCTGCAGCAGCTTCATTCTACAAAGTCCCATCTTCCTGCAGCAGCTTCATTTGAAATAATACAAAGTCCCTTCTTCTGGTGAGAACAGCTATACATACATGCCTACAGAAATTGCAGTCCGATCTCTCCCAGTATATGTGGTTGTAACTGCATAGACTTCTGGGCATCTGTACTATGATGCCGTCTTTTCATAATCCGGACCAGTAAACAGTAGTCCAGATTCCCGCACGCATGCACAAAATTCCGGGACTCACAGCTAATTATTTTATTTATTTTTTATTTTATTTTATATCTGGGGGGGGGCTGCAGTCCTGCAGGCCAATAGCACGAGCCTTCCCTGGTTCCCAAGCCATGTGAAGCAAAGCTTATCCCTAACCCTATTCAAACATAACTTGGAAGAATGAAAAAATCCAAATTTACCCCTGGCTTGGCATCTACATTCTTAATGGACAGTGGCAGCCTGTGAATACGTGATGTCTAAAAGCTTATATCATAACTGTAAAATGCATATATTAGGTTCATAGGTTCATAGGTAGGTACTAAGCTATCTGCCCAAAGGCAATTATAAACCTAGCCAGAATGTGTTGGCTTTTGATGCCCCCTTAGATTAGTTCCCTGTGCCTCTGTCCAGCAGAGCTATTGAAGTGATCCCTGGGGTAAACTTTCTGTTTCCCATCCACTCATCAAGGTTTCTCTTGAAGAGGGTTAGCAAGGAGCTCTGCCTAATGAAGATTGGAATCTTGTTCAAGAGCATGTGATGTCTCTGGGACAGGAATGTATCCCTCCAGCATGTCCTATTTATTGTTGTGGTGAGGTTTAGATCCCTGGAGCATGTGGCTCAGGGGGATATGGTTTTCTTTAGGTGGAGCATGTCCATCAATTCTGGGTTGGACATGGGCTTGTATGTCAGGCAGAGATCACCTCTAAGTAGGTGGTATGCAACCGAGTACAGCTGGAGTTTCTTCAGTCGAGCTGCATAGGGCATCTGCTTGAGGCCAGTGATCCTCTTGGTGAGGTACTTCTGTGGTCTTTCCAGTTACTGCAGGTGTCTTGTGAGGTACATCCCAAATGGGGCATTGTACTCTATGATGGGTCTGATGAGTGATGCGTAGAGGGGCCCAATGACCTCTTTTGATCTGGATGCAAACCCTTTTGTGATTAGGTGGGCCACACAGAAGGATTTTCTAACCACTTTGGCAATGTGATTATCAAAGGAGAGGTTATTATCTACTTCAGTCCCCATATCCCTTATTATGTCTTCTGTATTTAGGGGGCTACCACCTATGTGGTAGTTTCTGGGTACTTTGTTTTTTCCAAAGGGGATGACTATGCACTTTTTGGCATTTAGCTTGAGTCCATGGTTTTGACACCAGGTATCTGTCTCAGTGAGACCCTTTTGGAGGATGTCTGTGTCAGTTGGAGAGTCAATTATAGCCCCTAGTTTTCAGTCTTCTGTGAACTTGGTCATCCATAGTCCTACTGTGCTTGCCTGTACCTCTGAGAAGTATATGCCAAACAGGAGGGGTCCTAGGACTGAGCCCTGGGGAATGCCACTTGTAACCGGTTTAGATGAAGACCTAGCTCCCACAACTCTTACCATGTAGGTTCTGTCCATGAGCCAGCTGGCAAACCATCTTGTGATGTAGGGGTTTATGTTCAGGCTGGTGAGCTTGTCTATAATACCTGAGTGGGGAATGGTGTCAAAGGCCTTTGTGAGGTCTAGGTAGGCTGTGTGGACCACCTTTCCCTCGTCTATAGCCTTGGTAACTGTCTCAAAGAAGTCCACCAGTTTTAGGAGGCATGATCTTCCCTTAACAAAGCTGAACTGGGTAGGGTCCAGTGTTTGGAGGTTCCCAATGTCTCTGTTAATAAGATCCATGATGATGTGCTCCATAGCTTTGCAGACCAAGCTAGTCAGGCTTATAGGGAGATAGTTCCCAGGGTTCGTTGTGGCTCCACCTTTGTGGAGCAGAATAACCGTTGCTGTGTGCCACTCTGTGGGCACATAGTCTGTGGAGAGACTGAGTTTAAACAGTGTGTTTAGATGAGGGGTTAGTTCATCTTTGAGCTCATGTAGGATGCAGCTTGGGACACCATCTGGTCCCATTGATGCTGTGTTTTTGGCTTTGGAGAGGGCTGTTTTAACCTGAGTGTCTGTGATTTCAGGGGCACTACATTCTTCTGGTATAGTTATGGGCCCTTTTGGGGGTGAGAGGGGGGACAAGTTTGCACTGAACCTGTCTGCCAGAATGTTGGCTATATTGGTCGGTTTAGTGTATTTTATGCCATTCTGCACTAACACCGAGCAGATCTGAGAATTGTCACTTAGATTCTTGGCACAGCTAAAGAATACCTTGTGGTTATCTTTGTAGTCCATGGCAATTTTTCTTTCGAAGATAAAATTACTGAACACGTAGATAGAACAAAACTCTGAGAACAACAGTGGTCACAGAAACACAGAACTTTAATGAAGCTTTCAGGCTCTCAACCCTTCATCAGCATTACACAATATACAAATTTACATCATTTAAATAGAGGAACAATTAAAATCACATGATCAACCAGCCAATGAACTTTTTTTTAAAAAGTTATTTAAAAGGGAAATGTTTAAAACATAAAAATATGTACAAATAATGTGTTATACATAATATATCATTTTAGTAGTATTTTATAAGTTATTTAGTTCGTTTAACTAGTATTGGTTTTATACTAGTAGTGTTATTTAATCCTGGTGGATTTTCAGCCTGTAGTCTTATTATCCACTCTAGTTCTCTTGTTTCTACAAGGTTATTTATATCACCCCCCCTCATACCCACTTGTATTGCATCTATACATCTGAATTTAAAAGTATGTGTATTGAACTCATGTATGTGCTTATATAGGGCATTAGTCTGTATTTGTCTGTTTATTTCAGACCTATGTTCAATTATACGGTCTTTCAACCTCCATTATAGTCTTCCCTACATAAAATGCTTGACAATTTACACAAGTGGCAAGGTAGATAATCTTTGTGGTATTACAATTAGCATTAACATGAAAATAAAACTTCTTATGCGTTATGGGGTGTATAAAATATTGTCCCTTCAAAAATATCAGCACAGCAGGTGCAGTTATAGCATTTGTAGGTCCCTTTGTTACTATAACCAACATTGTGCCTTATGTCAAAATCCTTATAACACAACATGTTTTCATGCATTGGTTATTTCTATAAGCAAAACTAGGTCTGGATTCTACTATATCACTTAACTCTGGCATGGCCATAAGTATAGGCCAATTTTTATATATTATGTTACTAATTTGATTAGAGTAACCTGAGAAGGTTGTTATATATCTTAATCTAGTGTCCTTCTTTTAGTAGGCACTAAATTACCATTATCTGCATCTATATTCTCCTCTAAAAATATTGGTTTATAGCTTGTTTTCCTACCCTCAACTATCATATCAATATTTTCTGTATAATAGTCTCAGAGTATCCACTTCTTAAAAATTCAGCTTTCATTATGGATGTCTCATTCAAATATACCTGCTCTTCTGCTGTTAATCTGCTTATTCTAATTAGTTGTGACTTAACTATACTTTTGAACACATGTGGGGGGTGCATACTATTACTATCTAGATATCTTATTGTATGCACATCTTTTTTATGTACCATAGTATGTATTGTTTCATCCTTTTTATACACTTTCACATCTAGAAATACAATCTCATTGGAAGATGAACACATTTTAAAGTTAAAGAATTGTGTAGTGTTATTGATATATGTGACAAACAAGAGAAGATCTTCCTCTGTACCATCCCATATGAAAAAGCAATCATCTCTGAATCTAGCATAGCTTTTCACATGTATATTCAATGCATGCTTATTACTCAAAATATATTCTTTCTCCCACTGAAACAATACAAGATTTGCAAAAGTATTAGCAACAGATGTACCCATGGCAACTCCTGTTAGCTGTTTATATGGTGTGCCATCAAAAATAAAAATATTGTTAGTCAATACTAAGTGAAGAAGAGAACATATATTTTCCACATCTAGGGTGTTTGTTGGTACTAGACAATAACAACCTTCTAATGGCTTCTACTCCATAGTCAATAGAAATAACAGTGAATAGTGATTCTATGTCCAAAGTTACAAAAATAAAGCTGGGGGAAGCTGTTGTGTACCATAACTTAAGCTTCCTTAAGAAATGTGTGCTATCCTTCACTATTCTTCCACATTTAGGTAGTAGTTCAGATAAAGTAATTTGTAAATATTTGGATATAGTTTGGTTATCAGCCCTTACCTGAGACAATAGGTCTCAGGGGTTCTAACGACTTATGTATCTTCGGGATCCCGTATATTTGGGGGATCTTTGGACATGGTGTAGAGAAGTAGTTGAATATATCAATTGATATGTCATTACTTATTTGCATATCATAAATAGCCATGTTAACTTGTGTTATACAATTTTTTACTTCTTGAAGTGTTACCTTCTTAAATGTATTAGTGTCAGATAAAAAACTGGAAAATCTACTCATATAATATACTCTGTCCATTAAAACCACAGCCCCTCCCTTATCTGCTTGTTTTATTATTACATCATTATTTCTTTTCAGGTCTTTGAGAGCTAGATATTTTACCAGATGAACAGTTGTCTATTTTAAGCAAAGGTTTGAAATTCATTCCCTTTGCTGTGGACGATGTGGTAAACTCTATTATAGATTTAAGACTTTTTGCTAGAAGTCTTATGCTAAAATTAATCTTTAAGAATTCTGTAGAAAGTAATGGCAGTTGTAAAAAATTAAGTCTGTTTATACCACAATTATCTCCAGTTATCATAGCATTCATTAATATTGTTGAATCAGAATTGAGATCTCTGTTTAGTAAATGTGATAAGACTAAGATGAAATACAACCTTACTTATAAAGAATATCTAGCTCTCAAAGACCTGAAAAGAAATAATGATGTAATAATAAAACAAGCAGATAAGGGAGGGGCTGTGGTTTTAATGGACAGAGTATATTATATGAGTAGATTTTCCAGTTTTTTATCTGACACTAATACATTTAAGAAGGTAACACTTCAAGAAGTAAAAAATTGTATAACACAAGTTAACATGGCTATTTATGATATGCAAATAAGTAATGACATATCAATTGATATATTCAACTACTTCTCTACACCATGTCCAAAGATCCCCAAATATCGGGATCCAAGATGCATAAGTCGTTAGAAACCCCTGAGACCTATTGTCTCAGGTAAGGGCTGGATAACCGAAACTATATCCAAATATTTACAGATTACTTTATCTGAACTACTACCTAAATGTGGAAGCATAGTGAAGGATAGCACATTTCTTAAGGAAGCTTAAGTTATGGTACACAACAGCTTCCCCAGCTTTATTTTGTAACTTTGGACATAGAATCACTATTCACTGTTATTCCTATTGACTATGGAGTAGAAGCCATTAGAAGGTTGTTATTGTCTAGTACCAACAAACACCCTAGATGTGGAAAATATATGTTCTCTTCTTCACTTAGTATTGACTAACAATATTTTTATTTTTGATGGCACACCATATAAACAGCTAACAGGAGTTGCCATGGGTACATCTGTTGCTAATACTTTTGCAAATCTTGTATTGTTTCAGTGGGAGAAAGAATATATTTTGAGTAATAAGCATGCATTGAATATACATGTGAAAAGCTATGCTAGATTCAGATGATTGCTTTTCATATGGGATGGTACAGAGGAAGATCTTCTCTTGTTTGTCACATATATCAATAACACTACACAATTATTTAACTTTAAAATGTGTTCATCTTCCAATGAGATTGTATTTCTAGATGTGAAAGTGTATAAAAGGATGAAACAATACATACTATGGTACATAAAAAAGATGTGCATACAATAAGATATCTAGATAGTAATAGTATGCACCCCACATGTGTTCAAAAGTATAGTTAAGTCACAACTAATTAGAATAAGCAGATTAACAACAGAAGAGCAGGTATATTTGAATGAGACATCCATAATGAAAGCTGAATTTTTAAGAAGTGGATACTCTGAGACTATTATACAGAAAAATATTGATATGATAGTTGAGGGTAGGAAAACAAGCTATAAACCAATATTTTAGAGGAGAATATAGATGCAGATAATGGTAATTTAGTGCCTACTAAAAAGAAGGACACTAGATTAAGATATATAACAACCTTCTCAGGTTACTCTAATCAAATTAGTAACATAATATATAAAAATTGGCCTATACTTATGGCCATGCCAGAGTTAAGTGATATAGTAGGATCAGACCTAGTTTTGCTTATAGAAATAACCAATGCATGAAAAACATGTTGTGTTATAAGGATTTTGACATAAGGCACAATGTTGGTTATAGTAACAAAGGGACCTACAAATGCTATAACTGCACCTGCTGTGCTGATATTTTGAAGGGGACAATATTTTTATACACCCCATAACATAAGAAGTTTTATTTTCATGTTAATGCTAATTGTAATACCACAAAGATTATCTACCTTGCCACTTGTGTAAATTGTCAAGCATTTTATGTAGGGAAGACTATATGGAGGTTGAAAGACCGTATAATTGAACATAGGTCTGAAATAAACAGACAAATACAGACTAATGCCCTATATAAGCACATACATGAGTTCAATACACATACTTTAAATTCAGATGTATAGATGCAATACAAGTGGGTATGAGGGGGGGTGATATAAATAACCTTGTAGAAACAAGAGAACTAGAGTGGATAATAAGACTACAGGCTGAAAATCCACCAGGATTAAATAACACTACTAGTATAAAACCAATACTAGTTAAACGCCAACTAAATAACTTATAAAATACTACTAAAAATGATATATTATGTATAACACATTATTTGTACATATTTTTATGTTTTAAATATTTCCCTTTTAAATAACTTTTTAAAAAAAAGTTCATTGGCTGGTTGATCATGTGATTTTAATTGTTCCTCTATTTAAATGATGTAAATTTGTATATTGTGTAATGCTGATGAAGGGTTGAGAGCCTGAAAGCTTCATTAAAGTTCTGTGTTTCTGTGACCACTGTTGTTCTCAGAATTTTTCTTTCGAAGCAGCCTTGGATGATTTTATGAGGGAATGTAGTTTCTTGCTGATACTGATCAGTAATGTCTTCCCTTCTTAGGATTTTACTCTTTTCTGTACTAGTTTCCTCCTTCTATTGTATAGCTTATTTATGGCAGGGGTCCACCAGACTGGTTTACTTTTCTTGGAGGAGTGAGTCTTGGTTTTGTTTGGGATAGCACAATCCATGCATTCTTGTAGGTGCCCGTAGAGTGCATTAGTAAAGGATTTTGCAGCTTGGACAGCGTTATCCTTTAGCACGGGGACTATGCATTGATAAATGACATCTGTCAACAATATTTTGGCAAACTTGAGGTAAACTTGGCTAAGCTTAAAGTAGCTCTTGGATGGATAGCTTAGTAACCACCTATGAATCTATAAACATGTCCTGGCTGTGTTTTCTATAGTATGTGATATATACACTCACAGATGAAGTGTTTACTAATGTCCTGCATCCTCTTGTTAGAGAAAAACATTGTATGAAGATGTTGCCATCAAACCAACTGTAAAGCACAAAGGCTTAAGGTTATGAGTTGATTACACAGTTAATTTCACAATCCTGGTCTTGATTCGTTCAGTCTCCACATGAACATGGTACAATTCCAAGTTCCTTCACTCTCCAAATGAACACCGTGTGACTCTGAGTTCCTTCAGTCTCCACATAAACAATATGCAACTCCGAATTGCTTCAGTCTCCACACGAACACTGTGCAATTCTGAGTTTCATCAGTCTCCAAATGAGCATCATGAAACTCCAAGTTCCTTCAGTCTCCACATGAACATCATGCAGCTCCAAGTTCCTTCAGTCTCTTCTTAAATGCTGTGTGCCTCTGAGTTCCATCAGCCTCCAAATGAACACAGTAGAACTCAGAGTACACCACATCACCAGATCGGTGCTTCTATACTTCTTCTGGAAAGAGGTCACATCATCAGATCAATGTTCCTAGGTTCCCCTGGGAAGAGGCATTTCTGCTTGGTGGATTTTATCCAGCTAAGAAAATAATAATAAATTGTCATCTAGAGGGCAACAAGAACAGAGAAATAATGCTGCACATGTCACAGTAACTATTGGATGTGCACCCGCCAATTGAACACCTGTCTCTTGTCAAAAGCCAATCTGCCATTTTCATCAGTCAGGTCTTCTTTCACTCAGCTGTGTCCCACAATACAGATGTCACATTGTCCAGAGATCATGTTTGTGTCTATGAGATAACTGAAACCTTGGTATGGGAACAACCAGAAGGCCTTATGCACTTAATAAGTCCTATGAAATTAGTCTATACTGCAAATCAATTTTAGCACAATTTGTTTTGGACTGTTTTACAGTCTGTTGCCACCTTCTGCATATGAATATGAGAAATCTAAGGTGTTGGTGCAGACAACTGTATGAATGCCATTTCAATGTAACATCACCTTTTACAAATCTGTTTTTTTGTAACAAAACATTCCCCATAACCTTTGATGATGCCTTTGCTGCCTGAACCCCATACTTAACATAATCATTCTGGGACCAAGAGGATAATCCCAGTAGTGCAACCAGAGTTCAGACACCAGAGTGTTTTGACCCCTTCATCTGTTGGCCAGCTGTCCTCATACACCTGTTTGCTGATGTACCATCCTACTCACTTGTGCAAACACCTTGGCATCTTCTCATTGACTAGCTTTGCTGATGCTGTATTACAATGGACTTCAACTTACTTTTAAGGCTGTCATGATATCAAGCATGTAGACACCAACCAATCTAGAGGGCTGATTTATCCCACAAATCTATATTTTACCAGGGCTTGTTAGTGTAAACTCTATAATAATGATCCAAGATGGTGGCTGATGGCTGCTGAGAACAAAACAAGTATTGTCCATGCTTTATCTATACAGCTTTCCACTTATTGAGACATAATTTTACTGTTAATTTGAATCTGTACTAATATAAACTGAACCTGGGGTGACTGCAGTGGTGCAGCGGTTAGCATTGTCGCCTCACAGCAAGAGGTTCTCTGGTTCAATTCTCGGCTGGGGTGCCTTCTGTGCAGAGTCTGCATGTCCTCCCTGTGGTTGCGTGGGTTTCCTCCGAGTGCTCCAGTTTCCTTCCACATCCCAAAGACATGCTGTAGGTGGATTGGACACTCTAAATTGCCCCTAGGCATGAGTGCGTGCATGTGTGTGCCTTCTGTGGAAGGTTGGGTGCTGGGCTGGTAACTCGACACTGTAAAAACTCCACTGCCAATCATTAGCAGATAGGTGATCCGCTGTGGTGACCCCTAACTGGGAAAAGCCAGAAGAAGAAGAAGACTAATATAAACTGAACCTAGATTTACTTAAAAGATTTGCTATATAGTTGCTGCTGTTCCTGAGGTTTGTGTGACACAGCTTTCAGCACTGGATGTTAAGCTGCTTCATTTCATGTTGTTTCATCTCCATGCTTTGACTTTATGCAGTGGTCAGTCATAGGTTTTTTTTCTTGCTGTGATCTTCTGTTGAACTGCCACTTTTATACTCTGGAGCTTTGCCCAGTGGAGCCTTTGAGCTGGCTGGATTATTATAGTTGTGCTTTTGAAATGGACCCAGCACCAGTACATTGGTGTAACATTAAGGATTTTCTGCAGTTTGGAACCGTAGGAGTGATAGTTTGTCTGTCTGCTGTTTGCTTATGTTTTATCTCAGTGAAAGCTTGGTTTGTGGATTTGTTTGCTGTTTTAAGATTTTTTTTTGTTTGTTCATTGTGGAAGGATGACAGCAACTATGAGTCTATGAATCTGTCCCCCAACCTAATGAGTGCCCTAGCCTGCAAACTATCACACACACACAATCCTACCCCAATGCTGAATCTTTCATTACAGCCAAAATGTTCATAGCTTCATAGGTGGTTACTAAACTATTGACACAAAGGTATTTATAACCCTAGCCATATGTACCCATTATAATGCTAGAGAAACTCAATATAAAGGCTCTTGCCTAGACTTGAGATCTTAGTTAACAATGATTTCCCATACCTAGGAGGGTCATAGGTGAAATCCCCAGCAAGAATTTACACTTTGCCATCTAGTCATCCAGGCTATGTTTAAACAGGGTCATAGAGGGGCTCTGTTTGATGTGAATTGGTAGCCTATTCCTGAGGAGTGGAAACCTCTGAGAGACATATCTGTCTCTCCAGTAGGTCCTATTTATGTTGCAGGCCAGGTTAAGGTCCCTGAAACAGGTGACCCTTGTTCCATTTGACTTGCAGTTGTGCAGCATTTCCATTAGGTTTGGATCTGAGATCTCTCTGTAGACCAGCAACAAATCTTCTCTAAGTAGTCTGTATGCTACTGAGTACAGTGACAGTGACTTCAGTCTGTCAATGTATGACATGCTGGAGACCCTGAATTTTCTTAGTTAGAAATCTCTGAGGTCTCTCAAGTTCCTGCAGGTGCCTGGAAAGGTATATACCAAAGGGAGCATTGTACTCAATTATTGACCTGATGAGGGTCAAATACAGGAGCGTTATGACCTCTTTCACTCTTGAGGCAATGCCTTTGCTAATAAGGTGTGCAACGTAGGATGCCTTCCTTACCACAGTAGACACATGATGGTCAAAATTTAGGCTACTGGCAACTTGCGTTCCCAAGTCACTCACTACTGTGTTGTTACTTAGGGTATTCTTATTTATATGATAGTCTGCAGAGATATCATATTAACTGAAGGGGATGATAATGCATTTTTTAGCACTGAGTTTAAATTCATGGCTTTGGCACTTGTCATTGGTTTGTGTAAGTCTTTCTTGAAGTATATTGACATCATTTGGGGATTCAGTGATTGCAGCTAGTTTGCAGTGGTCAGCAAACTTAGTCAGCCACAGCCCCCTTGTCTTGGCCTGAACATCTGAGAAGTATATTCCAAACAACAGGGAGCCCAGCACTGACTCCTGTGGAATTCCACTGCTGACAGGTCTGCTAATTGAGATAAAGTCCCCAACTTTGATTGGGTGTGATCTGTCACTGAGCCAATTAGCAACCCATCCGACAACGGGTCTATTTTGTTTCATGGAATCTCGTTTCACTGAATTTCATTTCTTCACTGAAAATACAAATTACTGAAAACTCATTTCACTGAATCTCACCCCCACCCCCCATCTATATATACTAACTCCAGGATCGCACTACAATGGGAAAAAGGGCATATACCTTTTACTTACCTTACAGTACTCTACACAGTGCCATATATACTAACTGCAGTTCAGTGAAATGAGATTCAGTGAAATGAGTTTTCAGTAATTTGAGTTTTCAGTGAAGTGGTTAGGGTGAAATGAAATTCAGTGAAATGAGATTCAAAGAAACAAAGTAGACCCCTGACAACATGAGGGTTGATATTCAACTGGGAGAGCTTATCAATGATGCCCAAATATGGGATAGTGTTGAAGGCCTTGGCTAAGTCAAGGTAAGCTGTATGTACAGATTTGCCTTCATCTATGGCTTTGATGACATTTTCAGAGAAGTTCATCAGGTTTAACAGGCATGACCTGCCTTTGACAAAACAAAATTGTGTCGGATCAAGGGTTTGGAGATCACCTATATCCTTATTTATAAGGTCCATGATGATTCGTTCTATGGCCTTACAGATAAGGCTGGTTAAGCATATGGGTCTGTAGTTCACAGGGTCTGGTGCTGTACCAACTTTATGAAGGAGGATGATGGTTGCTGTTTTCCATTCAACAGAGACAAAACCAGTACTCAGACTGTGGTTGAAGAAGGTGCCTACTGGAGTTGCTAACTCATGTTTTAGACCATTTAAAGCACAACCTTGAATGCCATCCGGTCCCATAAAGGCTTTGTTTTTGGCTTTAGAGAGAACATTAATGACTTGCTCTTTGGAGATACAAGGTGGGGGATATGTAGAGGGAATGCTTTGTGGAATGTTAGGATGGGATAGGGGGGTGAAATTTTTGCCAAACCTGTCAGCTAATAGGTTAGCTATTTTTGCAGTATCAATGTGTACGTGATGTCATCCACAACTATTTCAGCACACATCTGGGGCCTACCTTTTAGGTTATGGATATAGCTGAAGAATGCTTTTTGATTATCCTTAGCTATGGTTACTAAATGATTCCAAAGACAGCGCGAGTATAGGAGAAAAACTACTAGTTTTTTTTATAACTAGCCGCATTACACAAATTATCAACACTCACATTACCATAGATTTTATTCAGCATTATATTTCTCGCAAAACAACGTAAATCCATGATATCATCACTAAAGTCAGAAGGTCCCTAATGCATAAAAGACAGGCCCTTCTCTAAAAGTCTTACTTGTGCTGGAGTCAATGCATATCTTGACAAATTGACCATCAATGATCCTGACTAATATTAAAGCATAATTCCCTCTAGGATAGACCCCTGGTACAGTCAGATAAAAGTATGAATGCGTGTAGGAGATGCAAAGCATGCAGCTCTATATCTGATGAAAACATCTTTGTGCATCCTAATACTGGGTTCAGATTTGAACCAAAGTTTTATGCTGACTGTGCCTCTGCATATTTAGTATATCTGGCCCAGTGTAAAGGTTGTTCTTGTTTTTATGTAGGGAAAATGGAACGCTCCTTCAAGGAGCATATAATGGAGCATTTAGGATATATACAAAGGCAAGACCCTACTAGTGGATTATATAAGCATGTATGTGATAACCCTGGACATGTATTTGCTTTTATAGTTTTACAAATGATTGGAATCGATAAGTGGAGGGGATATATGGGGAGTAAATTGGAACTGGCAGAATCTAAATGGATAATTAGGCTTACTGCACACAGGGCACCAGGCTTAAATGGGTGAATACCTTTAAAGCCTCTTTTAAAGGCATGTCCATTATGTCATTAATTATGTTAATTAGATTATTGTTTGTACTATTTCAATGGTTGTTATATGGCTTTATTTTATTGTCTGATGAAGTGGAGTGTACCTGCACGAAAACGTTTACCTGTTTTATAATAAATCAAAGTTTTTAAGCCATGTTTGGTTGCCTTATTCTTTTTTCTTGATTGTTTTTTATTTTTGGTTTAAGGCGGGTTTTATCTGCTTGGTTGGTTATACATTTACAGGAACTGCATTCCCATAGAATGGCACCAGAAACTAAGCCAATTGTTGAATTATTACACACTCACTTACCTTTACTCAAGGCACATCCCATCAACAATACCAACTTTGGTGATCCCCACAGTTGATGTAATCAATGTTCAAATTTAAAACACAGCAGTTAAATCAGTCAAACAATGCACTGTGTGCTATGCGTGTGTGTGTGTGTGTGTGTGTGTGTGTGTGTGTGTGTGTGTGTGTGTGTGTGTGTGTGTGTGTGTGTGTGTGTGTGCGCGTGTGTGTGTGGATGCATGTGTTTCACCAAAGAGGAGTAAAAGTAATGCAAAAATGCACTAATAGTCATGTAAGTAATGTTTATGCAGTGCTATTGTAAATACAGTGATGTTTCTTCAAAGAAAGTCAGCACTTGTGTTAAAAATTATACCTGTGTCTTTAAGAACAGAAAGTTACCTGCTGACTGTATTAGTAACAGTAGGCTTGTTTATGAGCTGTAAAGTACAATATAAGGAAAAAAGGGCTGAAGGAAGCCCGATTATAGAGCATTTGTCACTTTTTGGAAAAGGACTTGGTATCCAGAGCAGAGTCTCTGGAACAGAGAATGAACAACAGAGAATGAGGACCTTGAAGATGAAGCTAGAAATAGCTCATGTCAGAATAATTCAAAGAGAGCTGCAAAAAGAGACTTATCCCCATAGGAATTATACTAAGTTTGTTTTACTTGGAAGACCATGCCTTATTTTCATTTGTATATAATAAATTGCAGTATTTTCAAAAAGACTGGTGGTCTCTGCAGCTTTAACTTTCCATATTGGTGGATTGTGATGGGCATTTGACACCAGTTATTAATACCAAAGTCCTGACAACATGACTGTAGTTTCCCCAAAAAGAGAGAGATAGGATTAGGCTTGTGGTGTACTGTGAATTATTTTTGAGTATACCACTTTGTAGAGACATGTGCTAAGATCAACATGGTAGAGCAGCTATTACAGACCATAGCATCTGCAGCCAAAGATATGGTTGTCATAGCTAAAATGATGGCTACCTCAAGAACAGTGCCACTATTAAAGCAACATACCCAGAAGGAGAACCTCAAAACATATCTTACCACCTCTGAATAGTATGCTCATCAGGATCTTAGACCAGTTAAATGGAAACCTCTGACAGTCTTCATGGACATGAAGTGGGATAATTAAAAGGACTATGACTAAGTCAAAAAGGCTTTAATTGCCAGAGCTATTGTCACATCAGAGGCACAAACCCAGAAGTTTTATAGCTATACAATTTCTCATACCAAAATGGTAAAGTCCAGGTATGCAACTTAAAATATATTATTAACTTATGGTTAAATCCAGAGGGTCAACAAAAAAATAAAATTATAGAAATGATAACAATAACAGTTGAGAAATTATAAAGGTCTTTACCAACTCCATTAAAAAATAGTTGCATCATACTAGCTCTAAAGACTATGAAAATGTTGTTGTGCTTGTACAAAAGACATGAAACCATATATGAGGATTGTAAACATGTTCTAAAGCATATGTCAAATGGTAAAAACAACATGTAACAGCTGTAGATATACTCTGTTTTAAATGTGGAAAATAAATGTTTGTAAAAACAAAATTTAACAGTTGTAGATACACTATGTTTTAACTATGGGAAAATAATCACATGACCAGATTCTGTACTAATTATAGTAACACTTGTAAACCTGTGAACGTTATAACTTCTGAAAGGCATGCTACTATTATGTCCCTGGAATGTGATAAAGTATTTTCTATAATGGTGTAGCCTGCATTCTATTACCAGGCAATTGCCACAATAAGAATAATAATATCTTAATGTCTTAATGTCTTAATAGATGGCCGAGAACCACAGGGACTGTTAGACCAATGGTATGGTAACACATAAAAAGGCAGTATATGTATAAGAAGAAAACTATTACTAACAAAGCAGTGGAAGTCGTATGCATTTTGTATGCATTCGTAGCAATAGCAACAGTATCCTATTACTCAGACAGAAGGGCAAACTAGGCTTGAATGAGTAGGCCATCCAGTTTCTTTTGTTCTCAATTTAACAAGTGATAGATATTCCCATGTATAATGAGTTGTAGAGGCAATGGGAAGAAAATAGTTATTTTGCATAGCCACACTATCAGCATGTGGAGGGAAATCAGCAGGGGAATAAGCCTACATATGAGCCTCTGCCCAACCTAGAAAGGTTTGGCCAATACCGCATGCATTCACTAAAATCCATGAAGTCAACAAAGTACAAAGCATAAAAATCACAAACAAAGCACAAAAAACAAAATAAAACAAACCACAGGCTACAGATCCAAGACAAACTTTAATATTCTCTAGCGCTTCAGTCAAAGACCTTCAAGGAGTAACAAAATCCATCCCAAGAACAATTCTTTATATACAAACTAGATGAAACAATTATTCCATTATTCAATTAAATAACATACTTCCAGTTAACTTCATAGTTCAAACCTGTAGGTATTAGAGTATTGTATTTTAAAATAAAAACACTGTTTATAAAGAAGATATTCCTTAAGTAAACATCCATCTTCCATTTTAAAATGTATTTGTTCCAAAATGCTGCCCTGTAACACTGAAAAATCACTGTTATGTTTTTCTATAAAATGCAAAGCCACCATTTTATCCATTTTATCTTCTCTTTGATTTTTGATGTCTCTAACATGCTCTAACAATCTTACTTTAAATGTTCTTTTCATTTCATCAATATAAAAAAGGTTGCATGGACATCTTAAAGCATAAATATCCCCACTACTATTACATGAGAATGATCCCTTAGGTACAAATCTAACCTTATTAATGAACTTAAAAGAATACACCACATGATTACAAGCAATACAGTTATTACAAGGAAAAGTCCCCAAAATGGCAGGTTGTCTAATAATACTAAAATTAGGTAAAACAAAATTACCATGTACTAACATGTCTTTAAGATTTATTTCACATCTATATGACATACACAGTGACTTATTCAACCATTTGCACAGATCTCTATCCCTTAAAAGAAAATTCAAATAATATTTTGGCAAATCATAAATTTGTTTCACTTATAATATTATAAGTTATGACAAAATACATTTGTCCTTTCTTATCCTTAGGACTATTACCTTTTGTGTTTTTGTTCTCAGTTTAACAAGTGAAAGATGTTCCCATGTTTAATGAGTTGTAGAGGCAATTGGGAAGAAAATAGTTGTTTCGGATAGCCACACTATCAGCATGGGGAGGGAAATCAGCAAGTGAATAAGCCCACATATAAGCCTCTGCCCAGCCTAGAAAGGTTTGGAAACTACCACATGCATTCATTAAAATCCATGAAGCCAACAAAGTACAAAGCATAGTCTTAGAACTCCGTAAAAGTAAAATAGTTTGGCTAAAAATTCAAAGAGATGAAGAACCTATACCAGTTAAAAGGATTGTCAGAATACATCCTAACAGAACTAGAAGAAGGAAGGGACTTACATATTAAATTATTGCAGCCCAGAAATATTGCAAGAGGGAATAGAAGTGCCATTGTAGCCATAAATGTTGCAAAGTAGGGGATATAAATGACTAGCAAAACTGAAAGGTTGTAGTCTGACTGAGTGAAGTTAGAAACTGATAATTCTAAGCAGTGACTGCATGTTAAAATGGAGACATATAACAATAAGAACATTTTCATGAGGATCGTTCAAGAAGGAGAATGAGTACCTAGTCTGAGTTTTAATCCCATTTTTGTCAGTGTAACCCAGACTCTTCAGATAATGGTAGACCAAGCAACAAGTATATGTCAGTAAGGAAAAAAGTATAATTGAAGACAAATCCTTTGTAGAGATAGAGCAACCTTGTGAAGAAACTTAAATTGGGATGGTAGTAATGTAAGACAGAGGGTGAGCCACATGAAGGAAAGGAAAGGAAAGGAAAGGAAAGGAAAGGGAAGGAAAGGAAAGGAAAGGAAAGGGAAGGAAAGGAAAGGAAAGGAAAGGAAAGGAAAGGAAAGGAAAGGAAAGGAAAGGAAAGGAAAGGAAAGGAAAGGAAAGGAAAGGAAAGGAAAGGGAAGGGAAGGAAAGGAAAGGAAAGGAAAGGGAAGGAAAGGAAAGGAAAGGAAAGGAAAGGAAAGGGAAGGGGAAGGTAATGTATGCTAAGATAATCTAACTTTCAACTGGGCCTTAATGATATTACTCTTTAGCCAAAATACAGGCGCTCTAAGCACATTTACAAAAGCTCCATGCATTAGGTTCTTAAAGAAATTAAACAAGAAAAAATATATAAGGCATTCCAAGATGGTGGTTGTACTATGAGGAGTTAAAAACAGAACTATGGGTTAAAAAGCATTACAAGCAACAAAAACATACAAATCCCTGTAAACTTTTAACAGGAATTGATAGCTGAAGTTTTGATTTCATGAGATATGAGTAAAAAAAACATTAAAAGCAACAAAAACATACAACCCCCTGGAAACTTTTAACAGGAATTGATACCTGAAGTTTCAGTGACATTCAGAAGGTCAACAAAAATAGAAAATGTGAAGTAAAATGAAGACCAACTTGGAAAACTCCAAACTGATCAGAAAGCTTTGTGAAGCACAGGTGGGAAAAGTGGATGGCAATGACAGCTGAATGGAAATATTCTTCAGTCATCCTAGTGTAAGGGTTGACTAAATGCAGTCTGAAATTTTCAAAAGCAGCTTCTTGTCAGAATATATAGAAACAAATAACAAAAGACTGTGAGAAATAAAATATGTTTTAACAGGGCATTCAGAGAAAATAACTGATAAACAGACTGCAGAAAAGGCACTAGTCTCCCTACCTTACAGGAGTGCTTTGAACTGAGATGTAAAAGAGGTCCCACAAAATACTGACTGACACTTCTCATCCAGTGTATGGTTGGTTCACTAAACCTGCATCTGGTAGAGGGTTACAGAGTATACACTGCAGGTCCTCCAGATTCACGAACAGTTTTTATCCAACTGCAGTAAGACTCATTAATGCAGATGTAAATCTGGATGTATCCAAACTATAATGGATTGTTATGATCATTCTTTTCCTTTTTTTCCACACAGGAATTCTATTTATTTATTGCAGACTAAAATTAATATATTCTCATTCAAGTGCAATTCCAATCACTTCCTTTTGTGCAATATTATCCAATCTCACCTCTGCGTATAGTGTACTTTTCTTTTTCATGTGTCAGCCATCTAGTAGTCAGTGTTGTCCAGTGTATATAAATAGTGCATAAGCATGTGTGGCAGCAACCTAGACATATACTTTTGCATTATAGTTATTGTTTATTCTTAATACCTATTATGTCTTGTCTTTTTGTGTTTGTTTTTTTTTTTCCTGTAAAAGAGCTGACTCTTGAAATTTTGCTTAGGTAGCACTTGTGTTTCCTAAATGACAATAATGTTTCTTTTGAATCTTTTTGAAAGCAAACAAGATATGACATAATAGACACAGTAGGTAACTAAAGGTCTTAAAAGTAATGGATTTACAGAAGTGAAAACATAGGTTTATAGGTTAACACTAGTCTGTTGATCCAGGGGACCATTAGCAGCCTAGTCTCAATACCCCCAATTTGAGGTACCCACTGACATGACTAATTTATGTCTAGTTTCAACCCCTTCCATTGGGGGCTTGAGTGGTCAGAACTGGGATGTGTTTATGATTGCCCATCCATTCATCCTGGTTATGATTGAAGAGAGTCAGGGAGCTATTTTAGTTTACATCCAAAGGAAGTATTTTCTATTAATGACAGATTCTGTAGGATCTATATCTAGCTTACCAGCAGGTCTTATTTATATTTTGGTGAAAGTTAAGATCTATTGCATGATTGTTGAGACTGTTAGTTTTGACTGGGTCCTTGAAAGCTCTGTGGGCTAGATAGAGGTTACCTCTCTAGAATCTTTGAGGCAGTCTCTAGAATCTTTGAGGCAGTCTGGGTAGCTCGAGGAAGTTATGCCCTTGATGATCTTAGTAACAAAGGGCTGCAATCTCTTAAGCTGGGTCATATGATTACATAACTGCATACCAAAGGGGCTTAGACAAATAACTGAGACACAAGAGGTTGAAATTAAAAGAAGCTAGAATGATCCTAGAGCAATGGTTTAAAACTCTATTTTTTGACAATAACTCTAGAGCAACCATACAATTCTGGCTCAATTATTGAGACAAAAAAGTTAAAGGATGATAACTAAAATCAGGAACTATTAGAATGGTAGTACAAGTGGACCCGAGAACAATATGGATGTAATAGTAAACTATTACAGCAGACTAGACAGATGAAATGTAGAGGAAGAAAGTAACACACAGGAAATGACAACATATTTAAAACAGCAGCAACTTCTCTAGTTACCAAAATTAGAAATAGGGGCATTAACA
>NC_056725.1:607500619-607533119 GCF_019279795.1 Protopterus annectens | reverse complement strand
TTGCCGAAGTGACAAGTGGGCAATGCATAGGGATTGTACAGTATGTAAAAATGAAACCATGCTATATAATAAAGTTATGCCTTTTAAAAAATATAGTCATATATCGTCATAATCACACATTAATTCAAACAATAAAATGAACCCATCACACATACTTACATAATTCCCCTGTCACTGGTAACAAATTATATCAACCCGGACACCAATATCATTCACTTTATAGTCTGACCATATTTGTACTTCCAACCAAAGAGATAATTTTTAGTTGTGATGCACCTTTCAGTTACATGTATCATTCTGTCTGTTTTCTACAGACTTGACCGATTTCAGTCTTTTAAAGTGTAACTATCTTTCCCTCTCCCTTACTCATTTGTTTTAATCCTTACTTACTGTCTCAGATTTTCTAATCAACATTCATCCTTATGAGCCCCCTCCCTCTCTTTCACCTTTTTGTTATTTAATGTTCGCCATTTCCGGAACCAAACTCAGAAATGTTATGTTACTCATTAATCATCCCCTCTTCATCCAAGGGTGTACTTAAATCTTTTTAAACATGAAATCTCTATCCTACATCCCTGAAACTTCAGCTAAACTCCTAATAAAAATGTCTTCCATATGAAAAACCCATGTTTGGATTTCTAACCTCACCACTAGCACTTCTCTAACATGCAGACTTAACCCCTAGAAATATACTGGTTAATCTAGTGCAAGCCAGGAAGCACCTAAATAAATGCTTACACATAAAAAATCTCTACACTTTGAAACAGAAAATGAAAAAAAAGTTAACAGTCTGAGACAGAGGTAGAACAATCACTATTTTTTGAATCACTGTAGACTAAAAATCAAATATTGAAAACTGTGATTCAAATAATGTATGAAACACACAAAAAAATCTTTTATTGCAGTAGGGAAAGCCCAACTGCACCCTTGATGTGGGGGTCCTACCTCCACATCACATAAATTATGTACAAAAACTCTACACAGGAGAAAGCTTCAAATCACTTCATAAGTGCTCCACCAACTCACATAATACAGAACATTGTTATAAAGCTCACTGCATCATTACGTTTTCAAACTAAAGTCTATTAACAAGCTAAAGCCTGTTATTGCTACAAAACTCACTGCAACATTGTTTTCAAACTAAAGCCTGTCATTGCTATAACGCTCACTGCAACATTAAGTTTTCAAATTAAAGCCTGTTATTGCTATAAAGCTCACTGCAACATTAAGTTTTCAGACTAAAGCCTGTTATTGCTATAAAGCTCACTGCAACATTAAGTTTTCAAATTAAAGCCTATTATTGCTATAAAGCTTAATCCAATATTGTTTTCAAACTAAAGCCTGTTATTGCTACAAAGATCACTGCAGCATTATTTTCATACTAAAGCCTGTTATAAATATAAAGATCACTGCAACATTAAGTTTTCAGACTTATACCTCTTGACCACCAGTGCTTCAATGATCAGCACTTACTCTGGTAGAACCTGCATTCAGAGCACTCCAGTTTTTGCAATATGGTCATATATGACAGCAACCCTTCACAGAGCAGTTACAACAAATGAACACTAGGAATGATATGTAGGCTTTTGGTCTAACCTTCAAATAAGAGTAGAAAGGGAAAGGTGGCCTAAAAGGAGAAATGATGTTCATTTTAGTTCCTTATCTCTATGGACAGGCATAAAAAACGTTTTGATTTAAAACTTGGTGATTCTAACAATTAAAAGAAATGAATTATCTTGTGACAGTGGCACAAGGGAATGGAGTCCTGGCTATGGCCCTGGTCACTTGGGTTCAATTTGCAGCCTTAATTAGTGCTTTCATCCAATATCATAGAGACTTCAACAGATGACGTCTTTATGATATTGGATGGAAGCACTAATTAAAGTCATTTTAGTTTGGTCATTTTAATAGTGCCATTTGTTTTAATCATCATTTAGCAGCCTGGTTGAGGATGGACATGTCCATCACAGTTGAGGGAATACATGTCTCCAGCAATGGTATGTGAGTCTTGTCACCCTTATTATGTACATTAAGAAGATGTTGAGGCTTGGGTGTTTGTTTAAGTAGTTTATTGTATACAAATACATCAGGATGGATGTCAGGAACATTAAACGTAAGTGAACTATCTAACTAACTGGCTGACTACATACCTGCACGCTCACACTCTGGCTGTTCACTCTAAATGGCACAGCAGTTTGCACATGCTCAGTACTTACATGCATGTGCTGACTCACTGGAAAGCTGCTTAAAGGTGTATCACACACACTGATCTACATCCTTCCTCTTTACTGAGCTGTCTGATATAGACAATAACATTTCAATAGACATGCAATTATACAGATACTAATAAAGAAAAAAGATGTATCTGGAATTAGGTTTCGAGATGCGACCTGATCTCATGACATAATAGTTAGAACTGGGTTTAGCAACAGGGACAGTCACTGGTAATGTTCTGCTTGAGGAGTTTCAAGGATTTTCTCAGGAATGGGGATTGCTGACAGAATGTCCTCTGGAACAGGAACAACTGGACAACTCACTCTGAGAACTAGAGTCTCTGTCAGAGGCAATATGCTGTAACACTGGTTCAGATACTGGTAACAAATGCTTCCAATTTCATCTGAATTGCATTCCTTGTGATTCCACAATGTACGATCTTGGCTCTTGACACAAACTTTTCACAAATCTGATGTGATCAAAAGGGTCTATATTATTACATCGAAAACCCATAGCATCGAACACTGCAACACCGACACACATAGCCTGAACAGCAAATACTCCAAACTCCCTAAACTGCAAATTTTCATATCTCGATCCGTTATAGTCGGCCAACACCACCGCGTGCTACATACTACATACCCAAACATAATAAATAAAACACATACATACACTAACCAAACACTACTTCTAACCCTACACTAAACCTTACATACATTACTATCTATGCATTTACCTTAACCCGCACCCTAACCCTAAGGTTCATAACTATCGCACACTTACCCTACAGACATATACCCAAACAAAACAAATAATCCACACACGTACAATTAACAAAACCCTACTTCTAACCCTACACTAAACCTTACATACATTACCTATCTATGCACTTAACTTAACCCACACCCTAACCCTAAGGTCCATAACTATCGTGCACTTACCTTACGGAGCTATACCGCAGACGGGCCAACCATGACACTTCAACATTTCATGGTTCACAGTTTTGAATGTTCGCCGTTACCGCAGTTCGTACTATATGTGTCAGTGTTGTGGTGTTCGCTGAAATGGGATTTCGATCTCGTAATATAGACCCGATCAAAACCTTTTGATGTCTGCATGCTCGCTACCTCCCCTAAAGAATGGAGCAGTTTGCTGTTTTTATCATAGTAAGACTTCTGGGACAAACGCTTTTCCAACAGTTGGGCTTTTACTGCTTTGTTGTTTTTAGCACATGGAACCAATAAATTACTGCTGACTGGTATTGTGATTCTGATTTGTCTCGACATAAGCCTCTGAGGAGGTGAACAAAGATGATTATCATGAGGAATGTTTCTGAGATTTAACAAGTTGAGAAAAACATTGGTATTGTCATGTCTGGATTTCTCTAACAGCTGTTTTGCACTTTGAGCTGCACATTCAGCCAAGCCATTTGACTGAGGGTATTCAGGACTCCTCGTAATATGAACAAAGTCCCACATTTCTGCAAATCTCTTGAACTGCTGACTTGTAAACTGTGCACCATTCTCAGAAATAACTCTATGTGGACAGCCATGGACAGAAAAATGAGACTTCAACTTAGTAATGACAGGACTGGAAGTTAGGTTGGGAAGTAGGTTAATCTCGATCCAATTTGAATAACCGTCTACTAACACCAAATAATGCTGACCATTCCACTCAAAGATATCTGTGGCAACTGTCAACCAAGCTAGTTCAGGAATCTGGCTTAATTGAAGTGGTTCTTTCTGTTGATGCAGTTTTGTACTATTACATACTGAACAAGATGAAACTACTTTCTCAATATCTCTTGACATAGAAGGCCAAAATACTAGACCTCTTGTCCTTCTTTTGGTAGAATCAGTTCCTGGGTGGCCACAATGCAAGGTCTTAATATACTCTTGTTGCAAGGACTTTGGAACAATCACCTTAGGACCTTTCATGATGATACCATAGTCTGACAAAATCTCATCTCTGTATGGAAAATATGTTGCACTTCTACTGGTAAACAAGATTGCTTTGAAGGCCATCCTTGACTGATAAAGAGGTTTAGCTTCTGGAGGATTGGATCTGAAGCTGTGTGAGTTCTGAGCTCATCAAGATGTGGGGAATTAAATTTTCTCATTTCCATGACCTCAAAATCAAGTTGCTCATCGTTATGCTGTTCTGTGTCTTTTCTGGGCAATCTGAATAAAATATCAGTAAGATAAAGAAGTTTGCCTTTTGTTTAAACAAAATTTAAATTGTACTTTTGCAATATGAGCATCATATGTTGCAGTCTAGCTGGAGTTGTATGCACAGGCTTTCTCAAAATAGTAACGAAAGGTTGGTGGTCAGTTTCAATTTGGATTGGTTGACCATAAATATAATCCTGGAACTTCAAACATGAAAACACAATTGCTAAAAGCTCTTTCTCAATCTGGGCATATTGCATCTTGGTTTGGGTAAGAGTTCTCGATGAATAGGCTACTGGTCTACCCTCTAGAAGAATGACTGCACCTAGACCAAACTTAGAAGCATCAAAGGAAAGAGTAACTGGTTTGTGAACATCATAGTAGCTGAGAGTTGATGGGTTAGCAATTTTCTGTTTCAGGACATCAAATACTCTTTGGTGCTGTTCTGACCATGACCAAATTACATCTTTGTGTGTCAGCTCTCTGAGCGGTGCTGAAAGTTGACTTAAATCTGGAAAGAACATGCCTAGATAATTGGTCATGCCAAGAAAATGTCGTAGGGCTTGGACATTGTCTGGAGCTGGCATCTCGAGAATTGTGTTTGCTTTGAAGGATCTGGTCATAAACCTGAACTGGTAAACAAGTGACCAACAAAGTAACTTCTCGTAGCCTGAATTTCCACTTCTGAGGTTTCAGCTTAAGATTCACTTCATGTGCTCTTTCCAGAACTTTCTTGAGGTTTCTGTCATGTTTGGCTTCACCATTGCCTCCTACCTGAATGGATAGCCTGAAAAAATTGCTCCATCACAGGCTGAAAGACTTCACTGGCAGAATTTATTCCAACTGGCATTCTAAGAAATTTTGTTTTTTCCAAATGGCATACCGAATGTGGTTAACAATGAAGATTTTCGGTCAAACAAAATTTGCCAAAATGAACTCTTGCATCTAAGACAGAAAAAACAGCAGCATTTGTCATGAGAGCAGCAGCCTCTTTGACTGTTTGCATTGCGTGATGAGCTCTTTTTAATGCTTTGTTCAAATCTCTTGGATCAATACATATTCTGATACTATCTGAGCTTTTCTTATGAGCTACTACCATGGAAGATACCCATTCAGTAGTTTCTTCTACTAGACAAATTACTACTAGCTGTACCATTTTGTCTAACTCAGCTTTGACTCTGCATAGCTACTGGAACTTTCTATGCTGGTCTGATAACTGGACTGACCTCTGGGTCTAACTTCATGGAGTACACAACTGGTAGTTTGCCTAGTTTGTCTGCAAAAATATCAGCATACTCAAAAAAAATAGTCTGGATGAAATATGAGCTGTTGTCATGCAGGTTTACATGGTGAATGTCTTTATTAAATGAAAGCAGTCCCATTATCAAACTGTCTCTGAGGCCTAATAATGACTGCACGTGTCTCTTGACTATGAAAAATTGTAAGTCATAGCTGTTCCCAGCAGAATAACATAAAAGCACTACTGAGCCTTTGGTTTGAATCTCTTTGCCACCATATGCAACAAGTTTTGCACACTTTCTCAAATCAAGTTGTTCAGCAGCTTTTACTTTAGTAAATGTTTCTGCTGACATAACATTGCACTTTGAGCCAGTATCTACTTTGAGCTCTACGGGACTCCTATTAATCCAAACAGTACAAAAGATCTCATTCTTTGTCCATAGATCTACTGCATAAACTGTTTCACCACAGACACATCATCAACATAAAGAGTAGGGTTGCAACTTTCTAATTGATCAACTTGCCTCTTGGAATGCCCTCTTTTAATAAAAGAATGTGTCTTATTTAATTTACAAAACCTTTTGAAATGATTTCACTTATTGCAAGAATTAAACTGTTGATCAAAAGCTAAGCACTTTTCTCTTTGGGGTTCATGATTACCAACACAATTACGACAGTTGACTATAAAGCTGGGTGGAGGCACATGTTTTGACTTTGCTGACTCACCCTTATGCTTCACTGAGCATACTCTGGAATTGCTGGAATTACTTGGGTTTTCCAGGGACGGTTACAGTACCTGCAGTAGCTGCCATGTGCTTGGGCCCATTTCTTTTAACCATGTGCTGCATACTATCAACATGAGCTCTGTCACTGCGCCTTCCACAGCTATTCTCATTTGTAAGTATACTTAATTGTTTTTCTGTAAGCTTGTATATCTGACAAATCTCAATGGCCTTATTTAAAGTGAAATCACCATCTCAAAGCAAAATCTTTCTCACTGTGTCATTATTAATACAAAACACAAGCCTGCCTTTATTCAAACTCATCTCTCAAATCACCAAATCTGAACATTTTAGCCTTGGTTCTCACGTCAGCTATGTATGCTGCAAAAGTTTCACCTGGCTTTTGATCCCTTGTGTAAATAAGTGGCTGTCCATTGAAATATTCATTTGGGGGTCACATATTTCTCTAAATTTACATTGAGGGTCTTCCCTCATTTCAGCATATACCACTATGTGGTGGCCTTCCCCCTCCCCTGCAAACATAGCAGGTGCATACACAAATGAATAATCTCTTTCAATGGTCTCTGAACCAGCTAAATTAAGCAGAATAAAGGCTTTTGTACATGCATCTTTGCCTGAAAAAACAGTCTGCATGAAAACATCTTATTCCTGCTCAAACACTCTTCAATGTTCTGCAATACTGTTATCAAATACAAGCGGTGCAAGTCTGCAAAAACCTTCTGCCATGCCCACAGACTGTAGTAAAACACAATGCAAAATGGCCCTTGTAACATTCACACACACCAGGTACTTGTAATAATATTCAAATGCATGATAAGCTCTTCGAAAGACTGTACTCTGTGAAATATGCCCTGAAATATTTGTACTTTATGAAATATTCTTTGAAACAACTTTATTTTGCAAAATAACTGCACTGTAATATGTACACATTTGTAAACACTTTGCACACTTTGGATATTTTGAATAGCTTTTGTTAATACAAGAAAGTAACACATAGCAAAAAAATACAGTTGTTTTTCCTTTTTTGTACATTTTATGTGATTCAAATATTATTTCAAACATATTCATAATTATTTTTAATATTTTTATCAATATGTCGCAGTTTCAGACATTTCATTTAGTAAGAAATTCATTTTAAGCATTCTGAGTACTTCGTTTTATATTAATAGCAAAAGAAATAATTTAAGCAAGTCTCCTCTTCTACCTAGGCTTCTTTATGCCCCCAGCTATTCTAACAAACATCCATCATACCCAACATAACAAGTTGCAGCAAATCTATAATAAAATAGCCACATTTGCTACATCAATCTTCAAAAGAATGCATTGCTGCATTGCATTACAAACTAAACTGGTTAAACTTACAAAATAGTCAAATCCTTTTCCTAACTTTGTAATTTCATGTAGAAACCTGCTAGGTGCCCTTCAGAAAACAATCTAATCCAATAATATACTCTATCCAGAGAACTCATAACAGGCAACAGAATCTGCTTCTTATCCAGAAATCACACAATCATTATGGACATTTAACATCCTTGGTCTGTGTAGCAAAACAATGAAATCAAACAATCTCAGAAAAAAATGCAACCTCAAACAATGTCAGAACTAAAGAACTACCTAATTACAAAATGGTCTGTCAATGTACCATACCATGCTGATTACTTTACAAGTAAATGTCATATTCCTGTACCCCAAAATAGTTTCCATTTTCTTATATGCACGTATCTTACACCTTACATTCATAGACAGCTTTTCTTTCTTTTGTTACTCTTTTTCTGCATCCAAGTTTTCACTAGTTTAGCACTCAGCACATTGTGCTATATACATTACTTAATCTCACTGTACTCCTACAAACTAAACTCCAACATTCCCTGTCTAATTTCACATATATCCATCTTTTGCCTACCATTGTCCTCCACAATTACTTCATTTGTTTCTTTTATTCATATCCCACACCTCCTATGTGCCACACATACTTAACAGACCTACTAGATGCAATCTAATTTACTGTATGTACCTTTCTCTTTTCTGTTCCTCTAATACCATTCCCTGGAATGTCCACACACTGTGAGCTTTGGCCAACTGACTCCTACATGAGTGGAGTTAAGTAGATTTTTATCTGCACTTTTATCAAATACACAATTTAAAGTAATTTGTTTGTGTTGCATTGAGCAATATCTAGCTGGAAGTTGACTGCTTTTTCAGTAGGTCCTCAACCACCCTCCCTGTTTTTGTCTTGGTGTTAATCTTGGTGGCTTTGAAACTGCCCGCCCCTCTTGTAAATTTGCACTTGGATACTCCTCCTGGGCCAATCTCATTTGCTCACTCAAAAAAAAAAAAAAAAAAAAAAAAAAATTATCTGCTTTTACTGTATTTGTGTTTCTTCCTACTTTATTTTGCTTTTGCGCCATCTTAAAAGTACTCAGTTGTATTTATTACTGCTTGGTGTAACTCATTCTAAACCTTTTAGTTTAAGCACTTGGGCTTCAGACCAGTTGTTTTACATTAAAAAGGTTTGTGGTCTGCACTGTAGTGGCAGGACAGGTAGCTTACATCCTTCTGAGTTGGGAACTGCTGATTGAGGGCTCAGTGTCTGTTATTCTAAAAGTGTATTAATTCTGGTTTAAGCACTTGGGCTTCAGGCCAGTTATTTTACATTAAGAGGGTTCATGGTCTGCACTCTTGTGGGAGGAGAGGCTGGACTCTGCCCTTCTGAGCTGGGAATTTCTGGTTAAAGGCTTATAGTGCCTGCATATTTGAACTGCTTCTTACTGAAATTGGTACACCTTCTTTGCTGTAGCATAGACTAGATCCAGGCCTGCTGAATCTAGCTTTGTTTGTATAACTTGAGCACTAATCCAGGCATTCTTTAAAGTATTCAATTGTATTTATTACTGCTTGGTAGTAACTTGATTAAAGTGTAGCTATCATTCTAAGTCTTTTGGATTAAGCACTTGGGCTTCAGACCAGTTGTTTTACATTAGGAAGGTTTGTGGCCTGCACTGTGGTGGCAGGACAGGTAGCTTACATCCCTCTAAGTT
Organism: Protopterus annectens; assembly: GCF_019279795.1. NCBI lineage: Eukaryota > Metazoa > Chordata > Ceratodontiformes > Protopteridae > Protopterus > Protopterus annectens. The sequence continues at coordinate 607,523,717 of NC_056725.1, read as the reverse complement.
GGGAACTGCTGATTGAGGGCTCAGTGTCTGTTATTGTAAAAGTGTATTAGTTCTGGTTTAAGCACTTCGGCTTCAGGCCAGTTATTTTACATTAAGAAGGATCGTGGTCTGCACTCATGTGGGAGGAGAGGCTGGAATCTGCCCTTCTGAGCTGGGAATTTCTGGTAAAAGGCTTATAGTGCCTGTATATTTGAACTGTTTCTTACTGAAATTGGTACACCTTGTTTGCTGTAGCATAGACTAAATCCAGGCCTGGTGAATCTAGCTTTGTTTATATACTTGTTGTTTGTTTGCTTGTTATTTCCCTGAAATGCTAATTCCACCTAAAACGTGGCTTTTCAGCGCTTCTGTGGATCCCTAGTGATATCTGCATTGCTTACTGTTTCCTTGTTTCACTTGAATGAACGTTACTGTTTGTCGTTTTTGCATTTAAGTTACCTGTAGCACACTGCATTTAAGTTACCTGGCACTTGCTCACTAAAGCCATTATATAAGTCAGCACTAAAAAATTAAAAGCACTACACCCTCACAAACTCCCCTTGAGTACCTTGTTCCCCATTGGCCCTTTTTTTTCAGTTATAAAGGAATTCCCAATACTATTCTAGCATGTCCAAAGGTCAGTTGTCAATCTCCTCTTCGGTCCAGCTGGTGAATCTGGGAATCTTGAGGCAATGTTACAACTGCCTCATGTACACAGACAACCCTCTTCTCCTCCCAACAAATTCCAACACATGTGATAGATGCAACCATATAGCCAAACTGGAGGCTAAGCTCTCTCAACTCAGTACTGGCGTAACCAGTCAGGAGGAAAAGGAAACCACACTCACTACAATTCCAGTCTCACATAGACCTACCACGACAGCAAACCAAACACATAAACACACAAAAACATACTCGGAGGCTCTAAATAAAAATCTGCCTAAGCAGCAGAGACCTCCAAAGCAGACACCCAAGCAACCGCTTCCCCAAAATAAAACATGTGCAACACATAGCTCACAAAGCCAGTGTGCCGAACAGTCACAGCCCTTAAGACTAAACAACACACCTGATACACTTGTAATAGGTGACTCTATCGTCAAACACACTGACGTCCTGCTCACCAGGCTGAACAAGGAGAAGGTCATGGTGAGCTGCCTGTCGGGCGCTAGGATCCGCCACATAACACAAGCACTCAGGTCACTCCAAGGCAAGTACAAATATGACTCAGTCATTGTCCATGCTGGTGTGAATGACCTGAGACGTACCTCCCTGGACTACATGAAAAGAGATATAGAGGAGCTCTCTGAGCATGTAGCCCAGGCCAGTATGACCCTGACCTTGAGTAGCATCTTACCCTCACCAAGAATGATGCCACAATATGAAGACAAGATGATCAATTTCAACAACTGGCTTAAGTATTGGTGTTATTCAAAGGGGATCCAATGCCTGTCAGCCTGGGATGACATGCTCGACAAGCCACGATGCTTCGCTAGGGACGGCTTGCACCTATCACCCCTGGGCTTTTGGATATTGGCAAAGGCTCTTGTTACCCCCATAGTGCCTTCTTTAGGCAAGGCTCAAAAGACAAACCCACCTCCATAGGTATCACAAGGGATAAGAAACTAAGAGTAATGCTACTCAATGCCAGAAGTCTAAACCTCAAGATGCACGCACTCGAAACTCTCCTTAGCATGGAGAACATTGATATCTGTGCAGTAACATAAACCTGGTTCAAGGCTCCCGAGAGCACCCCAGCACTACCAGGTTATACCTCATACCATGCTTTTCAGCCCCAAAACTTGGACCGAACCACAAAAGGAGGGGGAGTATCAATATTCGTCAAAGATACCCACACCTCCAGGTTGGTGGCACAGCACGAAGCATCAGAGACTATCCATGTGCAACTAACAGTGGATAAAACTGCCTTCCAGTTTATAGCCTGCTACAGACCACCCTCCCAAACCCAGGAACTCCACTCGGCCTTCCTGAGAACACTGGAAAATATGAAGGTCTCTCCAAACACCATTATATTGGGCGACTTCAACTACCCAAACATAGACTGGGAGCACTACTCTAGCTCCAACACCCTAGCCCAAAGGTTCCTAGAATTTATAAACTCAAATGCTATGGAACAACTTGTTACCACTCCCACAAGAGGGGAAAACATACTGGACCTGATCATCACCAACATGGGGACTCTATGCTCCAGACCAGAAGTGTAAGATCAGACCATAAACTAATCTCACTGGATATTCACATCCCGACTCCACCCCCTGCCCAGAAAACCACAGTGAAAAACTTCTCTAAAGCAAATTTCTCATTCCTCAAAACCGAGGTGGAATCCTTCAAAGCCCCCGGGCATGTGGAAAATACGGCCCAGACAGCAGAATCCTTTATAAACGCATTCTATGAACACCTTCAGGAATGCATGGATCATGCAATCCCAAATAAAACCAAGACCCAATCCTCCAAAGGCAGACGTCCTGTCTGGTGGACCCCAGCCATAAACAAACTATACAATAGAAGGAGGAAGCTACTACATGATAGAGCAAAATCCCAAAAAGGGAAGGCATCTCTGATCAGTATTAGCAAAAAACTACGGGCACTCATAAAATCGTCTAAGGCCAGCTTCAAGAGAAAAATTGCACAGGACACTAAGGATAATCACAAGGCTTTCTTTAGTTATGTTAGGAACCTGGGTGGGAATTCCCAGATATGCTCAGAATTAGTCCAAAATGACAAAAAATACACCGAACCCACAGACATTGCCAACATCCTAGCTGACAGGTTCAGCGCAAATTTCTTCCCCCCTCCCCACCAAAAGGTCAAATATCTATCCCAGCAGAGTGCTGCCCCCCTGACATCTCAGATGCTCAGGTAAGAGTCGCCCTCTCCAAATCAAAAAACACAGCATCAATGGGACCAGACGGTGTCCCGGGCTGCATCCTACATGAACTCCAAGAAGAGCTAAACCCAAACATAAAACTACTGTTCAATCTCAGCCTTACTACAGGATATGCACCCAAAGAGTGGCGTACAGCAACGGTGGTCCCTCTCCACAAAGGTGGTGCCTCAACGGATCCTGGAAACTATCGCCCCATAAGCCTGACTAGCTTGGTCTGCAAAGCTATGGAAAGGATCATCATGGACCTTATAAATAAAGATATTGGGGACCTACAGACACTGGATCCTACCCAGTTCGGCTTTGTTAAGGGCAGATCCTGCCTCTTAAACCTGGTCGATTTCTTTGAAACAGTCACCAAGGCCATTGACAAGGGGAAGGTGGTCCACACGGCCTACCTGGACCTCACAAAAGCCTTCAATACAATACCCCACTCGGGCATTATAGATAAGCAAACCAGCTTAAATATAAACCCCTATGTCACCAGATGAGTTGCAAACTGGCTCAAGGACAGAACCCACATGGTTAGAATTGCTGGAGCCATGTCAGACTCCAAACCAGTTACAAGTAGCATCCCACAAGGCTCAGTCCTGGGACCTCTCTTGTTCGGTATATATTTCTCAGAGGTACAGGCCAACAAGGAAGGACTGTGGCTGACCAAGTTCACAGATGACTGTAAACTGGGCGCCATAATCGACTCTCCAGCCGACACAAGCATCCTCCAAAAAGGCCTCATAGAAACAGACAACTGGTGCCAGAGCCATGGCCTCAAGCTAAATGCCAAAAAGTGTATAGTCATCCCCTTTGGCAAAAACAGTGCCACAAATTACCACATAAGTGGTAATCCATTAAGTACGGAAGAAGTAATTAGGGACCTGGGGACCCAAGTTGATAGCAATCTCTCATTTGACAACCATGTGGCCAAAGTGGTTAGAAAAACATTTTATATAGCCCACCTAATCATGAAGGGATTCACATCTAGATCAGGGGAGGTCATCGTGCATCTTCACTCATCCCTCATCAGGCCCATAATTGAGTACAATGCCCCTTTTGGGATGTACCTTACCAGACACCTGCAGCAACTGGAAAGACCCCAAAAGTACCTCACCAAGAGGATCAAAGGGCTCAAACAGATGCCATATGCTGCCCGGTTAAAGAAACTCCAGCTCTACTCAGTGGCATACCGCCTGCTCAGAGGCGATCTGTGCCTGACATGTTAAGCCATGTCCAACCTGGAATTAATGGACATGCTGCACCTCAGAAAATCCAAATCCCATCAAGCTACGTGCTCGAGAGACTTGAACCTCAGCACTGAAATAAATAGGACATGCTGGAGGGACAGATTCATAACCCAGAGGCTCCCTTCACTCTGGAATAAAATCCCAGTCCAGGTTAGGCAGAGTCCCTTATTGACTCTCTTCAAGAGGAATCTTGATGAGTGGATGGGGGATCATAGGTTTACCCCGGGTATCACTTCTGTGTCACTGTTAGACAGAGGCACAGTATACTAACCTCAAAAAAAGGCATAGCAAAATTAATTTAAAATGGGTGACGAAAGCCAAACACACTCTGGCTAGGCTTATAAATGCCCTAGGGCAGATAGCCTAGTATGAACTTATGAACCTATGAACATATACCATCTCATTCACATGCCATATATTCCTAAAGTATTAAACAAATCTGGTCTCTGTCCTTCCCTGTATTACTTCTACAAATATGTAAAAATTTCAAGCTGACAAATCTTCAAATCAGGCAGTAAAAACTATGAAATAAAATAAAAAAAAAAACTCTTTTGAAAAACTAACAGAATCTCCTTTGTTTAAAACAAGTTACATGTTTTATCTCTTAACATGAGATTAATCCATCTAAAGAAAACATTTAAATTCTCTGTTAAGCATAACATCCATACCTCTGAACACTCCCGATTTTTGCAGAATGTCCAGATTTTTGCCAAATATTTTTGTACTGTTCATCATAAAATTTGTGGTTTTGTGGCAAATCATTGAGGACTGAAGTCACTCAATGACAAACATTTAAGTTTCAGACTTTATCATCATCATCTTCTTTCGGCTGTTCCCATTAGGGGTAGTCACAGCAGATCACCTGTTTCCATTTCTTCTTGCCCTCTGCATCTTGCTCTGTCACACCAACCACCTGTATGTCCTTTATCACCACACCCATAAACCTTATAATACGCCTTCCTCTTTTCCTGTTACCTGGTAGCTTCATTCTTAGCATCTTTTTCCCAATATACTCAGCATCCCTCCTCAGCACATGCCCAAACCAACGTAATCTTGCCTCTCTGGCTTTGTCTCCAAACCTTCCAACCTGGGCTGACCCTCTAATATACTTATTCCTAATTCTGACCACCCTCGTCACACCCAGTGCAAATCTTAACATCTTTAACTCTGCCACATCCAGCTCTAACTCCTGCCTTTTTGTCAATGCCACTGTCTCCAACCCATATAACATAGCTGGTCTCACTACCCTCTTGTAGACCTTCCCTTTCACTCTTACTGGTACTCGTCTGTCACAAATCACTCCTGACACTCTTCTCCACCCACTCCATCCTGCCTGTATTCTCTTCTTCACCTTTCTTCCACACTCACCATTACTCTGAACTGTTGATCCCAAGTACTTAAACTCATCCACCTTCGCCACCTCTACTCCTTGCATCCTCACCATTTCTCTATCCTCCCTCTCATTCACACACATATATTCTGTCTTAGTCCTGCTGACCTTCATTCCTCTTCACTCTAGAGCATATCTCCATCTCTCTAGGGTCTCCTCCACCTGTTCCCTACTCTCACTACAGATCACAATGTCATCTGCAAACATCATAGTCCACGGGGACTCCTGTCTGATCTCGTCTGTCAATTTGTCAATCACCATTGCAAATAAGAAAGGGCTCAGAGCTGATCCTTGATGTAATCCCACCTCCACCTTAATCGTATCCGTCACTCCCACCGCAGACCTCATCGCTGTCACACTACCCTCGTGCATATCCTGTACCACTCTTACATACTTCTCTGACACTCCCGACTTCCTCATACAATACCACAACTCATATACTTCAGAAAATGCATACTAATGCAAAACCTTTTATTCTATCAACTTTTTATGTTTATAAGAGCAAAATTTAAAAGCCATCCCTATTGTTTGGGCCTTTGACCCCCCCCCCCCCATTATTTTTGGCTTTGTCCAGATTTCCTGGCTTAAAGGGTTGAGAGGTAGCAGATGCTGAACATTATGCAGTGTAACATAGATAACAAGTACCTTCTGTAACAACAAAAAGTGACTAGCAATGACACAACTAACCAAAAAAGAATAGGTAGAATTCTAATCACCATACTGCCAAAACCAACAATGTGTTTTGTTGATAATGAGGCAGTCTCAGCTATTAGCACCAACAACAAAACATCAGGGGTCCTGACATTTCTAAATAGCTAAGTAATAAGTCAGTAAGCTGGAACAGTTATTTCTGTCAAGAGATCATTCTTGCTAAGTGTACTGCTAAGACACTCTGCTTTGGAAAATTCCCTGACAGAGTGACCAGGAATAGTCCCCTTTACAGAGACTGAATTGTGTTCTTTGGCAAAATGGATCTTTAATTTATGAATATTTTAATGAAACATAATTACACTGATTTTCTCAGTTTAAAATCATAAACTGATGTTTTAAAGGAAAGTATTTTATCTAATACTGATTTTGTCCATTACAAAGGTACATATGACTTAGTGTTTTTGCCGCTGTTGAGATATGATCTGATTTTATAACTTTGTTAAAAAAAAAAAAAAGAAGAAAACATTTCAAGGTTAGTGTTGGGGCAGAGTTAGGGTTAGCATGCCTTATGAAGGTGAGCAGGGAAGCTTCACCCTAACCTACTCTTGCCCTAAAGCCCTTTCTATCACATTACCACTACATAAGTGATCTCCGACACACATTATATACAGTAGTATACATGTACAACACTGCAACTATCGTTTTACCTAGGCTTAGCTCTAACACTTATTCATAAACACCCATATTTGCACTCCGGTCATTTATCACCCTACTAGCCCTTATTCTAACCCTAATAAACAAACAAGCAAACCTTTACATATGTTCTCCTACCTTCTGTTCCCATACGTAGCCCTAACTCTAACCCTAACCTGCAAACAGTCGCACTCATTCCTATCCCATAATATAAGAGCTTTCAGTACATCAGAAAGTCTTTTTAAAGCTCACATTTAACTCCAAAATCAAAATAATCAAAATTCCACTATTCAATATACTCAACCATCAATGAACTGTGCATTAAACAAAATGTGCATTTGATAAATAATATATATATATATATATATATATATATATATATATATATATATATATATATATATATATATATACAGCTAGCTAGATAGACAGATAGAGTTATATAGACATATAAGAACATGATGCTAGTACCACTACAATCAGGACATTAATTTATTCCAATTAACTTTCTCCAGCTCCTTTGCCTCACAATAGACACAAAAGACCCAGGGTTTTACCTTTACTAGCATCTGTCTGTAAAGAGTGCTGCTATCATACTTACATCTTTCAAATTAAGTGAAAGTCTCCACTTCCATGGCAATGAAGTTTGCTCCACAAAAACATGCAGCACATATGCAGATAGCCATGTATATCAGCCAAGTACTAGTGCAGTTAATAAGACCTCTAGCATAGAAAATCTTCCCAGTGTTAACAGAAGTAAAATATTGAGCTTTATATGTGTGTGGGCAACATGCACAATTCCCACAAGGGATACAACCTAACCAAGAAGCATCTGCAACCTTGGAAGCTCCAGATTAATTGGGTTTGTATTTTAAAAAATATTGTCCCAGAGCTTTTTCTCTGTTGTAACTATATTTCTATTCATTATCAACCACTTTCTAGAAAAAAGTATCCTCAGATTACAAATACTTTTTTATAGTTTCCCTATCAATACCAAAAGTAGAAGTCAGTGGTTTCATTCCTACAGAATAGATGGATAATTAGTCTGATAAGTTAAAGTCTCATTTCTGGAGGTGTTAGCATGATGCATCTTGGCCCAATAGGCCCAGCATGTACTATACCCCATATCTATAAATCTTTGAGTTAATAAATCAGCCTGTTTTGAATGCTCCTCTTCATTATTACAAATTCATTTCAATCTCAAGGACTGTCATTTAGGACATTTTAATAGTAAGTTTGGGATGGCCACTAATCACACACAAAATGCTTTCAATACAGTGATGTACAAACAGAACCATCAATCAGCTCATGAAATCAATAACAAATAGGTCATATCTTTCAGTAAAACCAATTTAAAACTTATTATTCAAATATTTCAAAAAAGTTTCCAGTGATTCCTTAGTTCCCTCCCATAACAACCAACAGTCATGTAGGAAATGACCACATATCATGATATAACAAAATAATTACAACCTTGATTCAAAATGTACTTTTTTTCCATGCACCTATAAAAATATCAGCAGGTATGGGGGCAAAATATGTTCCCATAGCTGAACCATTTATCTGTAAAGAGCAACGTCCACTGTAAAAGAAAACATTTTTGTTTAAAATATGCTATAAAAATTAAGCAGAAAGTTAATACATTCAGGAGAGCACAAATTTTGTCTATTTAAAAATGTATCTTACCCATAGTACTACCTCATGTGGTATATTAGTATGTATGGATTTGACATCCAAATTGCACATGTAAAAAATGTTTCCAACATTTGTTGTCAATAAAGTTAAAAAACAGAGGTATTTTTTAAACAAGCAGGAATATAATCCAAAAGATGGTTAAGATAATATTCAATGAAAACATGGAATGGATGTGATAAAGAGTCTCTCCTCATAACTATGGTGTCTACCTGGAAGAGGAAATATATTCCTGTGAATTATTAATAAAAAAGTATATCAGATAAATATCTTTTGTATTAAGTGAAACAATATATCACAAGGTTTTGTGCTTGGCCTTCTACTGTTTGGAATCTATTTCTTGGAAGTCCGGGTGAAAGTAGATGGTCTGTGGTTTACCAGGTTCACAGATGACTGCAAACTGGGAGCAATCACTTAGTCCCCTAAATATATTAGCATATTACAGGAGGAGTGAACACAGACAAATGGTTGGTGCCAAAGCCATGGTCTAAAACTAAATGGAAAAAAGTGTGGTATTGCCCCCTTTGGCAAAGAGGCAGCCCCTGCAAATTACAATATAAGAAGCACCCCCCTAAGCTTGAATCAAGTGGTGCATGACATGGGAGCACAAGCTGATAGCAGTCTAAACCATGTGTCCACAGTGGTAAGAAAAGCCTTTTACATTGCACAACTCATAAGGAATGGCATTGCATTCAAGGGAAAGGGTGTTATAACTCCTCTCTACTCCACCCTCATCAGACCACTAATAGAGTACAATGCTCCCTTTGGCATGTACCTCACCAGACACCTGCAGCAGCTGGAGAGAGCACAAAGGTCCCAGACCAAGAGAATTCAGGGACTCCAAAACATGACCTACATGGAAAGACTGAAAGACCTATCACTGTACTCTGTGTCCTACAGGCTGCTGAGGGGCGACCTGTGCCTGCCCTACAGAGTAGTCTCTGTCCCTGCCCTAATGGAAATGCTGCACATCCACAAATCAAATGGGGCAAGAATCACTCACTCCAGAGATCTCAACCTAGCCTGTGACTTAAATAAAACATGCTGGAGAGACAGACATATCTATGAGAGATTGCCCCTCCTCTGGAATAAACTCCCAATTCACATCAAGCAGTGCTCCTCAAGGAACCTGTTTAAGCACAACCTAGACAACAGGATGGGAGACCATTTATTCACCCTGGGGTGGCATGTATGTTGACCTCTGTTTTATACATTTTGCAAGCCCAAATAGCCACCACTCCTCCCTTGTACGCTTGGGAATAATAATAATCATAATAATAATAATATTTATAATCATCGTGGCTAACTTCTGAAAGTACATTTCTGCTCCGTCTTACTACAATCATATGAATGACTTTTAAAAATTAAACTCACTGATTTTTATGTAACTCATTCAATACTATTTGTTCAAAAATTCTTAATGTTGGATTATATGGAAAGTTAAAGTCAGATAATTTAAACATGAGCACTGTCTCCATCTGCCTCCTTCAAGCTAGATAAATCACTACCATACCATTATGTACAATTAAGGCCTCCAAAATGCCTTGACATCAAAAACGGTATCAATATATGAAACATAGCAGAGGCAGCAAATACAAAGCCTTTATTTAGTAAAGAAGCAGAATCAAAAGAAATCACTAAATCAGTTAAATCAGTAAATAAATCATAACATTCAGTTCTTTGAACAGATTCATCATTTTTCTTTCTTTTACCTCTGTGTTTTCTACCCCCTCATTTAATCTTAAAGGGGCATTAACATTTTATCATAAACAATTGAGCAATAACGTTAGAAGCATCAAGAGAATCAGGTTCATTTCTATCCATATTTGATTAAATATACTTTGTGGACTATTATTGCCTTTAAAACTATTTCATAGTAGAGCTTTATGCACCCCCCCACTAGTTTTTGTTTATTTCAGGAAAAACAACATTGTTGTAATAGGCACATAATTACCTATTACATTTCTTAATTTTCCTAAGCTGAAAAGCAGTATCTAGGTTACCTGTTGTCTTTTTGTAAGTCTCCTATAATCCTTGGTAAGCAGGGTCATTACCACATTTTTGTGTCTGGTTATGAGCAAAGCTTAAATTTTCATTAAAACTTGCTAAAGCATTCTCACACAGAACTAGGTCAACAGTTATGAAAACATAAGAGAAGCCAAAGTCTGTATCAACCACGACTTATTTAGTAAAATAGGGTTAGCATTACCTGATTCTACATACACCAGGAGCCCTTTTTGTACCTTCTTTTTTGTAGATATTCTTTTAGTTCCCTGAAGCTGATTCATACATACAGTATGTCAGGTGATATCATTGCCATTCATCAGAAAAAAACACAAATGAGGCAGAAAGGTCTGGGAAAGCCAAGGGGCCAATGCATTATTTAAATTTCTCTGTGAAATAATACCTCCATTTATGACCAACTAGTTCAGCACTGTCACTATAAATATCCACAAAGATTGCACAGACTTGTTCAGATAGGTCCTTGGACCCATAAAAACATACAAGAACCACAAAGCCAGCACCAGTAGAGTCAGAAAATGACTTTGTTCTCAATAACATGCTGCAGATCCCTTGTCTCAGTATATGCCACCTTGTCTCACAATATGCCAAGGGTTTTCTGTTTAGATTTTATCAATGATGTGAGACTACTGGCTCATTTATCAGTTTTATATGATCTTTTAGTCAGCTCCCATTTACTGAAAATTCAATATCAAAAACAATGAGCCAAAAAACTGAAAAAATACACAAAACCATTTATATATTTTTTGCAGGGATTGTTGTGATTGTCTTTATGTATATTTATCACCTTGGCATTGTGCCTATAGCTATAATTTATTATGGCATGCTTTGCAACATTGTCTTTGATTGGATTGTGAATGTGGACTGTTTTATTTAAAGTTTTTATAAAGTTCAATTGTTTCATTTTACATTTTTACGCTTCTGAAGAAGTCTATGATTAAGTTTAGACAAAAGAGCTTAACTGATGTGCTGGGAATAAAGCTTATACTTGAGTCACTTTGCTACCTGGTCGTTGGTGTTTGGATTTACATTTTGTGTCACAAGTTCAACCCAGTGTGAGTCGCCTGTCGGTTTACTGTTTTTTTTTGTTTTTTTTTTTTTTGCAAATTATATATACCAATTCCACTATCACACCACAGTGAAGAAAAGGGGAACCCCCCTAAAATGCACCTCCAGCTGATACAATACAATACATCAAGGTGAAACTCACCGTGGCATTACATTTTTTGCAGGTAAACTGAAACTATCAATGACTTTAATAAAAAATGAAAAATAAAAACAAATAATAATTAATTGATTAAAATATAATGACAATACAATCATTAAAGTAAAATTTATGATCACCATAAACAAGTACAGATTGTTACAGAATATAGCAATTAATTAAACAGTATATCAATGTATATACTTTAGAAAATAACTTCATAAATTTTATGATGTATGAACTAAGAAACCATACTAAATGCTGCCATCTACTGAATTGAACAAAGGTTAATGACTGCACCGTCCAAAAATAGAATACACCAAATATTTAAGAAAAAATGAACACAGCCCAAAAGTGGATCTATATCTATAAATGAAAACTGGGCATTCTGTTAAACAGTTGCTCCTATTATGCTTACATCTTTTATAGCTTAAATTAAGTGATACTCTAAACTTCCGTGGCAATGATGTCTGTCCAACATAAAACAAATCACATATGCAAGTAGCTGTATATTTCACCCAAGTATAAGAGCAAGTAATAAGATATCTACTATATAACATTTCCCCAGAGTTGATAAAAGTAAAATATGGGATTTTATATACTTAGAAACCATATTAAATGCTGCCATCTACTAAATGTAACAAAATTAATGACTACCACTAACCAAAAATTAAAATATGCTAAAGATTTAAAAAAATAAAAATAAGTAGATATAGATAAAGTAGTACAATACACTTAATCTATAAACCTTTCATAGCATTCTGTTAAATAAAAAAGTAGATTGCTGCTACATCAGAAGGGACCTAAATAAAACAAACAACCAAAAAATAACACCCTTTACCCCATCCATGCCTCTAAATATCATAATTCTGAGATTGTGCGAAACTGTAGGTAAGGGGAATCTTTATTACCCACACATTTACCCATTCTCACCCCAATGGGCTCACACCTTACAGTCCCAAGACATGCAGTAATATCTGTGCCATGAATACTACTTCATACTTTATTGCACTTATCGAATGGGCATTTGTATTTTTTGTTCAGGTTAAATTTTACAGTTAGTATGCAATAATTTAATTTTAATGTTATATATTTCCTCCACCCATTTTAACCCGATTAGGGTTATAGCTTTTTTATCTGACTAGAATTTTTGTTATAAATTTTCCAGGCAACAATGTGTGTGTGTGTGTGTGTGTGTGTGTGTGTGTGTGTGTGTGTGTGTGTGTGTGTGTGTGTGTGTATGTGTGTGTTGTTTTAAGCCATTGACTCTAATGCACGAGTTTAATGGACTCTTCAGTCAAGCTCTCATGTATTGTTGCACAATTTATAAGCAGGTGCTTAAAAATAGACAGCACCTTGACTGTGCTAATGGCAGGTAAATGAGTCACATGACTTGATTTACATATCAGCAGCACAGTGCTTCACAAACATGCACAATGTCTTCCAGCTAACACAGTCTGAAATATTTCAATAAGTGCTATAATGTAGGCGGCATCTCAAAGAACTGAAAGGCATATATATGCAAGCAGTAATATTTCTGTGCCATTATTTAAGGTGGTTTGAATGCTGCTATGTTTGCTGTATCATAAAAATATCAAAAGTAATCAATTTGATGGAAACTGCCAAAAACTGAAAAGAAAAATATGTGTATGCAGTAGTGTTCCCTCTTCCTCATCATTTTCATTAAGTTGGTTGAGTTGGTAGGATGTTTGCTGCCTTTAACCAGGAGTCAGTCATTTTTATTAGTGTTTTATTAATTCTTAATATGTATCTGTATTCCTGCTGCATTTTACTTCTGTGTACTGTGACTTCAAATTTATTTCTGAGGTCAAATAATGTCTTGCAGAGTCTTTCTATTGTATGTGTGTGTGTATGTGTGCAATTTGTCTGATTCACTGAAATATATTCCATCCTTGCTCACCATTACTTCTGTTTTGTGTCCTGCCTTAGTGTCTTTTCATGATTCAAAGTGACACTCTTTTTTTGTGTTTCATTTTTAGTGCTCCCCGTAGTCTTTATTAAGATGTAGGGAACATCAATATTTTATTTCCTGATAGCCTAGGAAAGAACTGATAGAACTGCACCATGCTCAGCCAATCAGAGGATGATTTACTGAAATACATTCCACCCTCACTCGAGCATATGCCAGATACTTCTGTTTTGTGAAAAAAGGCAGCAAGCCATACAACATGGGGAAAAACAATATTTTATTTTATGGTAGACTAGGGAAGAGCTTAAAGAGTAACAACCTACACAGTCAGTCAAGAGATGATATATTCAGATATATTCCATCACAGAAGATAATGCAAGATACCCTTGTTGTTGTAAAAAGAGAATAATTATTTTATTTTTACTATGAGTTCTCTTGTTTTGTCCTTTTCAGGATTTAAGGCAACACTCTTTTTTTTCTGTTTTGTGTTGGTGTTCAGGCCTCATCTTTGTTAAGATATAGGGAACACCAATATTTTATTTTCTGGTAGACTAGGGAAGAGCTGAAAGATTGTTAACCCTCTCACCCAATGAAAGGGTAATTTACTGAAATGTATTCTACCCTTACAATAGTGGTTGTGAGATGAGGAAATGTTCATCTCTTGTGTTTGCCACAAATGCACAGACACACTTTGCATGTATATGTATAACACCGTGATATTGGGTGACTGATAGATCAGTAAAACAAGTTAGATTAATAAAAGGCTTAATAAGGAACTATTCAAAGACATACTCATTATTTTTGAGGTTAATAAACTGCATCAGTGGCATAATAATATAGAGGGATTGTTGTTCACTTAGCTAATATTCCAATAATTTAAACTTTTTGAAGTAATCCAGGTGCAACTGCAATACCACTATGGTGGTTTATTTAGCTACATGCTTATCATGCCCTGGTTTCTACGTAGGCAAGACCAAAATAATTCTATGGTATCACATTACTGAGTACCTTAGAGACATTAAAAATTAAAAAAAATGAACAATGCTTTATATGTTCACACTCTAGAATGTCCCAATTATAAGAGATGTTTATTCTTTGTCATTGACAGAGTGCAGAGTGACTCTAGGAGTGGAGATGATGAATTAGAATTACAAGCCAAAGAAACTAAATGGCTACTGAGATTAAATGCTTGTTGCGAGCCAGATTTAAATGATTATTGTTAAATAGCTCCTTTTTTGAAGCAAAGGGCAGCAAAGGTTTAATTTTAAGTGTACTGTGAAAACAATTATCTGACTGCCACTAACAGATCAAATACGTTTTGCATTTTTAAGTTTATTCTTTTAACTATGTTTTATACTATTATCTTTGTTATTAGTATTAATACTTATATTTTTATCTTAAATGTACTGAATATTTTGATTTACAGCATGTTATTCTGTATATGACATATTCAGGGGAAGTATACCTTTAAGTTTAGTCAGGGTAATTTCATTGAAGCAAGCAAAATCATGAATAATTGCTTAAGTAATTAGAGTATATAAAGGAAGTTACATCATAACTGAGTGACTTTCTTGGTGAAAGCGCTTAGTTGGTTTTACTTTGACAGTGTTTAATGTTAAATAAACTTGTGTTTCACACAAATACTGCCTTGGTAGCTTGCTTTTTTAATTTTTTTATTACTTTTTACAAGTTTTTGAGCCATTTGGCTTGTCTTTTGTTATTATCCATTATAGCGCTGACATATGAAATGCAACTATTTATTCAGGGTCGATATCTCCCGTTGTCAGTCAGTTGAACACTGTGGCATTATTTTATTAAACCTGTATCCTTTAATCACTGTTTTATTTTCTGCCTAAGACAACCTGCAGTTGATTTAATTATTCTGCATTAGTATTTATGCACCTTATATAGGACCCCTGGATGTAGCAAAATGCGAGCATCAACACATTTTTACATTTTACGCACTGGTTTAATGTATTGATTTGTTTAGCATTCTTTAAGACCATAATACACAAAGTATGTTTATTAGCTGAATCAAACATAACAAGTAGGAAAAATCTGTAGATAATTAAATCTAATTTGTAGTGATGATAAAAACGTTTTGCACTGTACTATTGGATATAATAGCAAGTGTGCTTGGTCTTATTCCTGATTAAGCATGACCACATATTATCTTTGGCAAGGTGAGCAAACATCTAATTATCTTATTACTTTAGTAATAGTGAGAACACTATTGCTTACAGAAAGCACTGTGTTATGTGTTGCCTAATAATACTACACCATATTTTATGTTTACATCAAATCTGAGATTGGCTCAAATAATTTGCAGATTAACTCTAAACGGTGCTGGTATTTGAGTAATTGATATGGCACTGCTGGTTGGACACTTTGTTTTTTTGGTATTATTTTGTATTTTAACTGATGTTATTGAAGTATCCATACCCAGTAATGAGTCAAAATGAACTCCTAGCTGTGTTGTCATTCATGCAATCTGGCATTTTCACATATTAAACTTATTGCAAATCAAAGTTAAAACGTTTGTTAACCAGATAGACTCGTTCTTATTTGGTATTCTGATGATATGATTTCATTTTTTTTTTTTTTGTTAAAATATTGATATGTTTGGTTCTTGGATCAATTCACAAAATATTTGATATAAATCTCTGTGATTATTAATATTTAAATCTGGTGTCTGCATAGGCCTCTTTCAGTGATAGTTTTAGTGTGTTAAATTAACACTACAGTTACTTAAGCTACAACATACAACTACAGAAACGTGATACCTAATTACTCAATACATTGTCCTGAGCAGAGATAGCCTGCTAGAAGTTCGGCAAACTGGTGTATTTGCTGATAGCTAGGTGATCTTCTACTTGGGTTTGCATCAAATTATTTTAATACTCCAATAATTGTAAGACTGTTATTACTCACACTAAGCATTGCATTATACATTGCTTTATAGTACTATTGGTCAGCTATATTTTATTTATGGTTATATCAAATTTACTGCTGTGTTGGAGAGATTCTTGGTGTGTTTGGTGTTATTTTGTATTTCAGCTGCTGTTGTGGAAGTATCTATGCAGAGCTACCAATCAAACTGATTTCTTACATTTGTTGACATTTACAGAATTTTGTATTATCATGTGTTACATTTATTGCTTATCAAAGTAAATTAAAAATGTCAGTAACCAGGTGTAGTGTTCACTATCTGTATGTTAAAGTTTTTTGTCCTCTGATCTGGCTCCTACTTTTTTTGTTACAAATGTTGATATTTCTTTGTTAATGACCTAAATCATAAAACAGTTTGAGATTTCTTTGGTATTGAACTAAATCCTAAAATATTTTATCTGTAACTGTAAGATTATTAATATTCATATCTGGCCTCTCTAAAGCCTTTTCTAAATGTACTCTCAGTGTATTAAATTAACACATTTAAAACTATGATACATATCTATTAAATAATGATAGCTATTACCTCAAAAAATTGGCTTGAGTTGGGATACCCTGCGGATAACAAAATGTAAACTAAGTTAGTATTTAGACATTGTGCATTGTAGTACAATTTCC
The DNA here is from genome assembly GCF_019279795.1 of Protopterus annectens. NCBI lineage: Eukaryota > Metazoa > Chordata > Ceratodontiformes > Protopteridae > Protopterus > Protopterus annectens. The sequence continues at coordinate 607,506,446 of NC_056725.1, read as the reverse complement.
ATTTTATTTCAGATATATTTCTAACATATTAGGTTTTGTTACTTTTTGCTTGCTGCTCTTAAATTGCTAGCTAAGAATCTCTGTATCCTTTAAATATGTTAATAACACTTTTTACCATTAAGAAAATTCCCTCTTATACTTTGATTATAGTATGGCCACACTAAACACTTACAAACTTGAGGATTTTTTGAAGGACAAATTCCTAACAGAACATAACTGTGGAGTCTGCGACAAGAATAATTTAGGAATTATAATAAAGTACATGAATTTGTTATTATACAAGAAAGTAAAAAGAAATACACTTTCATGATTTGTGCATGCGGTAGTAGTATAGAACTTTAAACTATATTATAATTCTGCCTCATCTCTCTGCCCATTTGCCTTCTATTCTAGATAAAAGAATATAATACTGACTGAAATGTTTAATTGTGCTGATGTTGATTAGTGTAATCATGCTGTTGACAGTTTATTTGTTAAAGAATTTACTATCATACTCCTTATTTTTATTTTGCTTTTGTTTACCAGGATTATCTTAATGGGTTTAAAAACAAACTTTTTAGCACAGCCCAAGAAGAAATGCTCCAACATATTACAAACAGTGATATACATGAACAAACGCTAAGTAATACACATTAACAATTACATAAAACAATTCTAATTGTATTCCACTCTTTTATACAGTACAAAAGTTACTTACTCATTTTGTAGATGCGGCACGTTGAGGAATTTGAGAGTTGTATTAGTGGGTTTGTCAAATAGATATGAGACCTTGTGATTAGTGTTTAGAAATTCAAAGAAATGGAAGTGAGTGAAAGAACTTGGCAGAGAAGAAAATGCCATCATTGTAGTTAAGAAGTGGGGTATTCAGTAGGGTCAGAGAAATTATATATGGCTATCATGAGGCTTATATGAGAAGTCCCACAGTGACTGGTGTTCAGTCCAATTCTGTTCAATCTAGGTTTTGAAGATATCAAAATAAGAATGACTGAGTAAATAGCTATAACAACTGTAAAATTGTTTTTTTTTTTTTTGTATCATTTATACAACGTGAATGGGTATTTGAATAAAATTATCATTTTGGCTTGCAATTCAGGATAAATTTTTAGTACCAAAAATGTAAAGTCATATATTTTGATGAACCAAAAGTCAAAAGAACACTTCTTTTACAGTCTGTCATACTGGCTGAAGTAAATGAATTTAAGGTCTTGGGAATTGTTGTATCCTCTAAGATTTCTTATAATAAACCATCAGATACTACTCACAATAAAGTTATGAGATAAATGAGGATTATGCTGGAAAACATAGCAACAATGGATGAAAGCTGCCTAGTAAATCTGTATAGGACCATAAATTAGAATGAAACTAGAATATAAAGGCTCCTTTTATATTTTCACAATAGGCTAGTTAAAGGTTTGGAAAATATACAAAGAAAAGTTATGAGGATCAAAACTGTGACTGACTTTAACTTTATAGAAATATGTAAATATTTAAATGTCTTCACTTTACAATATAGATATAGTAGAGGCAAATTAATTTTTGTATCTAGGGCTTTCAGAAAGGAATTATTACAAAGTGACACTAAACTTAGAATTTTATTCAAGTCTATTAACTTTCAAGCATCATAATCTCAACTTTTCAAGAACATGCACAAAACCACAAACTGATGTTTGTATTCATCCTACTGTATCACAATTATTTTGAATAAGTTACCTGATAAGATAAAATGTTCTGAATCAACAAGCATCTTAAGAAGAATTTATACTCTTGTTTGAGAAGCCGTATATTTGATCCAAATTTCAAGGAGTCAGTGTTTTTTAATGGCCTAAACGCCTGAACACTGGAAGATGAACTTAGGAACTTATGAACTTATTTAACTCCTGTGTTAGAGTGGTTGTTTCCTTTTCTTTTGCTATGGGAACTGGTGTCTTTTTTTTTTTCCTTTTTTTTTTTTTGTTACTTCATGTTGTTCACTCCATCTGCCTTCCTACACTGCTTATTTAGTTTCACCAGAAGGTATTTTTTTACCTTTCTGGATGTCTTTTACAGTTCTAGATAAGATAATGTACTTAATTTTGAACTTTTAGTGCTTCTTTTACTGTAAAGTGTGTCTAATGTGTGTCATAATCCTGATTCATGTTTTATTTCTTTTTATTATTATTTATTTTTTGTGCAGACTTAGTAATTCATTTGTATTTGGTATGTGTGTGTGGTTCTGGTGTTTGGTGTTGTTTTGATGGGGTGATAGTTTCCATGCTAAATTACTTTTTTAAGATAGTGGCAGTTTTTTTTTTTTAGTTTGAAGTCTGTGAGGTAGTACAGATCTATGACTTAATGTGAGGTCTAGTGGTCTGTATTAATTTCCTCTTTACATAGAACATGTTTGATACACAGGTAGCTAGCAATCTGATGGGTACTTTTCCTTGTCTATTTTATAAAATATATGAAGTAAGAAAAGTTATTTCTCAATAGGTAATTGTTTTCACAACCTAATCTGAGAGACAGTACTGTTTTCAAAAAGATAAGTATAACTCATTTTGCCTCATCTCTCTCTGCCCATTTGACTTAGCCTTAGAATGTCTTTTCCTGTTGTGATTTCCCTGAATAATAATGACTCCATCTTAGTCAGCATATCCCTAGTAATTAGTTTTTTAATAAAGCAGCTAGATCTCTGTCAGTGTTACCTCTGTCTGGTCAGCTGATATCGCTGAGCATTCAGTGAGGCTACAACAGTCATCGGTCTATTACACTCACACACTTGTGATTCCTATGCAAAGTCAAAGATATTTCTTCAGTTTTAACTCCATTTACAGCATTTTTTGCCATCATTTGAGGAATGTTCAAATACCGTATCAATATATCTTTCTTCTATTATATACATTTTTCATTTAAATATCTTATTTTAGCCTGGTCTTCAACAAATCACTGTTTTACAGTACTACTTACCAGATGTCTGTTCATGATTGGTTTATGTATTATATTTTGTAAATGCAAGTTCAACTTCTAAGTCAATAAATACATCACTGTTAAAATCCTTCTTTTGTTTAAATGTACCCATGTTTCAACAGGTAACAAGTATATAATAGTGGGTGAGGACATAACTGTAAACTGGCAATTAACTCTAACAAAACAAAAGTCATGCTGTCTGGGACTGCACAGAACTTGAAGAATGCACCAAAAATACGGATAAATGACTCATTAAATGCATCTGTTAGACAAGTACAAGTCCATGCTGGCAGACCAGTTGCTAAAATAGAATCTGTTATAAACTACTCTGCTTCCCTGTCTTTGCAGCAAGAAGAGAATTAAGTATTGACATGTACATCCTAAAGCTGGAAAATACCCTTCCAGTGGTAGCTATCTCCTTGTGTAACCTGGGCACGCTGCAAACTACCCTCATCAGACTTGGCAGATTTTGTAACCTTTCAGATCATCATGCATTCCAGTGCCTCTCCTTAAAATTGTAGAAAATTACTAGCTGAGTCATCATGCTACTTAAACAGTGAAGAACAAAGTGGAATAAACAATAAAATAGCTTTCACTTTGCTATGTGCGTATTTAGATTTTCTTAATAAGACACATGCACTACATACCCTTTTTTCTAAAATATAGGAGAAATCACAAGACAGTATATACAGTCAGAAAGTTTGTGTGTAAGAGGTAAGAATAAAATTGTAGCTATCTGAAGGTGGTTCGGTGGTGGGGATAATGGCAAAACTGTTAACCTCACTGACACAAGGAACTGGATTTGATTCTCAGCTTTGGAAGGTAAATTGGCTAGGCTTAAAATGACCTGCAAGGGCAGCTAGCCTACTATGTACCTGTGAATATGGCTGCCAACGCAGAGAGTTATAATATTAGGATTAGTGATGGTGAGAATTTAATTGGGATAGTCATTGGCAAAGCTGACTTTTAATTAGCAGATTGATAGTTTAGAGTTAATCAGCAAAGTGAAGAGGGAGCTTAGCCACATGGATTATTATCAAGTAGGTCACCATTATTCCTTATGGCCTATTAACTGTGTGAGTTCAAAAAAGTGGCAAGAAAACAGGTTGTCTACCACCAACACCGTAAACTCTGCTTAGACCTCTGTGAAACCACCAAATGCCACCTCCAAACTCCAGCTTGTAAGATATTTACAGACTGACATTTTGGTGTTCTTCGAACAGAAGAAGCAACATACTATCATGAAGCCTATTCAGTAAACAGATTTTCTTTTTCCTTAAGTAATATTATTTGTACATCTGCAAACAGTGATGCTCCATTGAAAGAGCAAAAAAGCAAGATACATCAGAATGTAGAGTTATTGCTTCTAACTTTTTAAAAAAAAAAGCATAATGTTTAGCTTTCTTGGAAGGATGAAAACTGAGAAGTTGTGCTTGACACCTAAACATGCTGCAACTTAAGTCACAAGTCATTTCTAATGTCATTATAAAGTGGTCTCTACATACCTACTCCAGTATACTTCTGATTATGTCTTGGTGTACCATCTCATGGATTTATCATCCACACTGGTTAGTTAGTGTTTTGCCTAAATCAATCCAGCACTTTAAAATTTGTAGGAATAATACCACAGAATCAATGGCTTAATCCAAGCACTTTATTTGTGCCATCCCCCCCCCCCCCCACTTCTTCTTTAGACTAAAACCATCTGGCTTGGTCTTTTACACTGACTTGTTTGGAATGCTGTTGATTTTTTATGTTTACATAAATATATTTTTGGATTCCGCCATTGACTCTGTGATGTTATTCCTTACTGTCTCAGGGTACTGGATTGATTGATTTCAGCTGTTGTAGTTATTTTTCCCAGTATCTGGGACTATCTGAAAGTGACTTGTGTTCTTTGATTTGGATGTAAGGATGTTTTTTGTCCATAAACTCTAACATTAGGAATCTACAACAAAGTAAAGGAAATTAATAAAAAGCACTATACCAAACTTAAGTGCAGTTATCTTTACAAAAACATGTGGTAGCCTCTTCTTTAGATTTAGAAGAAAGCATACTCATCTCCATGCTCTTAGAAAGCAAGAAGGAGTTTCAGAACTTTGACATAAATCTAAATAAAACCTTTTCGGACGTCTCAGTCACATGTTTAGATACATGGACTCAAAATGTTGACAAAATAAGTAAATAAGTATGGTGAATAACAAATTGTAGAAGCTAATCAGATAAAGTATTCAAAACAGTGGGACACAGGAAACAAAAGTAACACATCTCTGAGGGGTAAAAATCTCACAGTTTTGAGCAAACAGTTGGAAAATTCAGGAAAAGCAACTATATATACATACTGATTTTGTTAAGCCTGATTCCATTTAGAAGATGATGCTATGCATTGGCCATGTAAGATAATTTCATTAGTAATGTCAAATGTAGTCTTTGTGTCTATGCCATACATTTATCAGAACTTGAAATCTCAACAGTCTATGACATTAGCATGTGAAATTATATCATAGGTCATGGTACCCATATTTTCTGTCAGTGAGATCTAAAAGTAATCATATGTAGAAGAAGAGAGGGCCAAAGTGGCCTACATGAGAAGGACTGGAGTAACTCTCCCCATACACAGAGTGAAAAATACATTTTGAGCAGAATATGCTGCAGATAGAGATTCGTTGCCATTTCTGATTGCGGTCAGTTTAAATGTGCCTCATGTTTTCCTGATCACTTTAGCTTTTGTCTTCCTCATGTTCCAATAACTGATAGCAGCTGTGTCCAGCTCTAAATGAGTGGTATATATTGCAATTAAACTTAGTATATTGTTATTTACTGTAATATTAAGTACCTATAATGTCACTGCACTAGACATTTTGGTGGACAGGGCACATTTCTG
>NC_056725.1:607423119-607498119 GCF_019279795.1 Protopterus annectens | reverse complement strand
GTGCTCCCAGCCAGGACAAATGTGCATAGTCCAGTCCTGTGCATATATAAGTGTGCATATGTCACAACAAACACTTGTTAATTCTAGCCTATTTGTTTAAAGTCCATGTCCCTCAAAATATAGATCTCTAAGCATTGGTGCAGCTTAAAATTCCTGTAGCACCCTCATCTGGTAATGGACAGCCAAGTGACCACACTTACCTTCCTTTTGTGGAAACACAAGTTCCTGCATGAGCTTCCATCCTTAATGGTGGACAGAGGTACTCATAGTGTTTCTAGCTTCCAGTGGAGGTACAAGTTTTTGCACTAGCTTCATCATCCTCCTATGGACCTCAAACATACTGGCTCCAACCTCAACTTTCCATGAAATATTGAGATCTAGTTCCTGTTCTACTGATGGAAAATAGTCCAAAGCTACCTTTCTTGTCTCATTGCTGTGGTACTGCTATGGTACAATAAGTTATTTCACCTGTTGATGTATAGGGCTAACATATCAGTACTGTATCTGTCTCACTACATAAAGGAAGTACTGAATAGTGATTGTCCAATGTAAAATGAGATACTGAAATTTTTTTACTTGCCTTAGATTGTAATGACTACTTTGGGCATTTGGACATGCATCACTGACTTAAAAATGCCTGAAATGCTGATATCACAGGGACCTCATAAAGTAATGTATCAATTTGCCATCAGCAGACAGAAAACATGCCATCACCTTAGTTTTCATCACTAGACCAAAAGTACAGAAACACATATTCTATACAGTTATAAGTGACTCAATTATTTGTTTATTAGGGCTGTTGCTTGTACTAAATCTTAATTGGAAAAGACATATATTAAAGTATTGGGTCTTTCTGCAGACAAGACAGGTTCTGGTATGTCATTCACTTCTCTGTCTGCTCCAGCTATACATAAATAATGTCACAGTACCTCATTACAAAAAAAGACATACACAGTCCCAGAATTGTACCTTAGCACTCCATCCATATTTGGGCTTTACTGATATTATTTACATCCATCAGTAATTGATGCAGACAGCACCATGTTAGTCATTCATTTGTGGTCTCATGCAGGAGCAGATACCTCAGCCTCTCACCTGTACATGAGACATGCTGATCAATTCTCTTTACAACAGTCCCAGAATTGTACCTTAGCACTCCATCCATATTTGGGCTTTACTGATATTATTTACGTCCATCAGTAATTGATGCAGACAGCACCATGTTAGTCATTCATTTGTGGTCTCATGCAGGAGCAGATACCTCAGCCTCTCACCTGTACATGAGACATGCTGATCAATTCTCTTTACATAGCTATGGTAGATACTAGAATATGATACAGTTTGCCTAGTATCTCCTCTAGCACTCCATCAAAGAGTAAGGAAGATAGTGCAGAGCATGTAAAAATGGAGGCAACTCATACAGTATTCCATATAAAATATTTATTAATATAAAGCAGGTCAACATACATTTAGCATATAAAACGCTTTCAAAAGATCAGGTTAATAATAGCACAGATCCTTCCTTTACAACTAGTTCCAAGTCCTTTAAGTCTAATTAGTAATCTGCAAAGTATCATTACCTCTGTGCTGTTATCTCATGTTCAATGTTTAATCTTTAGTAATGATTCTGGAGAAATGCTGTTATTCACTGCAGGATGATTATAAACATTTAATCCATGTCAACATTCCACTACATATGCAAGAACTTTTTTTTCTATGTTTTTTTTCGGTTTGTGCCTGCTGACCATCAAGCCTATGGATCTTGAGTCTATTTGTCCCCCCACTAGAGGGAGTTCCCATCACAAGGGTGATAGCAAACCAGAGGGGTGATCATCCAGGCAGCAAAAGAGGTTGTTGGTGTCCTTGTTGGCATCCAAATAATGAGGGATTTCCTAGTTAGGTCCTAAAACTGCCCCAGGTGGTTGACTTGACAACTCACATAATCAGAGGATCCTACACCCTTTTACGTGTGTGTGTGTGTGTGTGTGTGTGTGTGTGTGTGTGTGTGTGTGTGTGTGTGTGTGTGTGTGTGTGTGTGTGTGTGTGTGTGTGTGTGTGTGTGTGTGTGTGTGTGTGTGTGTGTGTGTGTGTGTGTGTGTGTGTGTGTGTGTGTGTGTGTGTGTGTGTGTGTGTGTGTGTGTGTGCGCACGTACATGTATGTGATGCAATGAGGGCTACTATCACTGGCTTGAGAAGGCCAAGCATGCATCCCCAGCTCTAGAAATTTGGGTGTTTCAAATTCCTCCTTTTGCTTAGTAACAATCAGCAGAACAAATCCACTATTTCCTGCCCTCAGGATGGGCAGCCCTGCATCAGCTACTGACTCCTATCCTTCCCTGCCCAGCTATTTCAGCACCTAAGTCATCACTATAGCTCAGATCATCTAAGCTGTAGCTTGATTTTCATCCCTTTATGCTACACAGTTGGGTACATCCAAGAACATTATTATATGCATGTCTCCCACCGCTTGGTTTACCTTGAACACATTGCAATATGTGAAACTGATGAGCAAGTGCACCACTTTTTTGCTTTGCCAATGACTGAATAAACCATTATAATTTCTATTGTCACTCATCTGACAATTAATTCTATTCCTAGATTCTTGTACTGCCTCCCCCAAATTCAGAACATCAAGAATATATAAGGCAATCACAAGTACACCAGTTCTCCTTCATGAGGTAAGACCAACAGCTGGCTGTCAGCCCTCTACTGTGTGGATGGCAAGAGAATATCAATCTTCCATTACTAAGTAAGTAAGGAAGAATTCCAAATACAGGTGATGTACTTGCTTATTTATGCCTCCACTCTCCACCAGTGAGAGAAACTGGTACAAGTGCCTTGTCTTTTTGAGATATTGAAGAAAACCAGTATATACCCACCTAAAAATAAGATCAAGTAAAACATCCATTATCCCCCCACAGTCAGCTGTAGTAAAAGAACAGCATTAGCATATGACTTGATTAACTCTTGACTAATATCCAATGGTCAGGTGTCTCCAACAGATGTTTCATGCAGAGAGACATTTTCCTGTCTCAGAAAAAGATCTTCCATTAGAATGCATTGGGAAACTTCTCTGAATTCAGATCATGACTGCAAGCTACTTAATGTTTATTGTGATGTAACATGAACTAACATCCAGGAAGCAGGTGACACCAGTAATTCCTACACCTCAGCATCTGGCTGTTGACCACTGGTGCCAATAACATTCTAGTTTTGTAGCAAAATCCAAGACAAGGTTTGAAGATGAGTCCATAAATTTCCTGTTGGATTTTTGAAGATACTGTAGATGGCTCTTTATTTCCTTAAATAAACTGAATTCTAGAACTGTTAAAATAGTCATATGTTTCTGTCGCTTCTTTAATTTGCAAAATGGTCACCATCCATTTGTGTGCTTTCCACAGTGAGTCAATAACATTGCTTTAGTGCTGTTTTCTGAATACAGATTTCGCCAGTCCAGCTGCTCATAGTGGTCTACAGTGATATTTTTTTTATTTCTTAATACGTGGCAACCACCATCAGTAGGTAGGAAAGGTACTTATGCTTAGACCTCTGCCTGCATGTCCCTACCAGTCTTCATCAGTGGTGCAAATAATAGTACAGAATGTGGTTAGGGTACCCTAATGTCAGCCTTGCAATGACATAAGGAAGACAGCAGTATCTCAGCCTGCCATTATTTACTGAATCACTCCATGGTACCTTGGGCTTCATCAGTAATCGCAGGCAATGTCGGTACTCCAGACCTGTAACCATTTGTAAAACAGCTGGCACTAATTCAGCAATAAATTGGCAGGTGAGGCAAAGTTGATATACTTATTCCCAGTCAGAAGGTGTTACTAGGAAACAGCATCTCTTATCAGATCTCCTTTTTAAGAGACATGGTAGCCATATATTATAATGGGATCATCATTCAAAATTGGTTTATTATGTGTTTGAGACATGAATACCAAGAAATTCACCTCGAGACATAAATCTTACCATCCATGTCAGTAGCCATAATAATGGGTTATGATTGGAGACCCAGTCATAATTCTTTGTCGTGCATGTGTCTTTATCTGCTCCATGTACTACTAGCTACAGAAGAAGAAAAAAAAAATCACTAAGTGTTTTTCCAGCTTTCAAAGCCATAAAGCACTTAGTGAGCACTGTCAGAAAGATGATGGAAGACATTCTGTTATTACAAAAAGTCAGGTATACATTACTGGCACAGACAGCAGTGGAAACAAATCTGTTTTTTATTCTGGTGCTTTTGTTTGCTGGTCAGTACTGGCAGATTTAACTGCCTAGCATGATACATGATCTTAACAACTGAATCAGGGGATGTTTAACAATTGTTAAGATCGGGTTTCACGCTATAGAAGTGATTAACTGATTTATCTTTTTCCAGATATCAGACCATAACCACAGTACTTCATGCATTACAAGAAAAATAATATGCAATAATTAGTGTATTTACATGGGTAGCAAGGAGTTAGAACTACTAATAGGCAAAACAAGCATATCTTAGAGAGCAAGTCTATCAAAATGGCTACCTTCAGACGTAGATGCTCTTGGTATAAAAATGTGAATGTACTGCATTTCTTTCTAAATAAGACCTAACCAGAGAGTAAGGCCTAGCATGGTTTTTCCAGGGTGTTTCTGATATAAGCCCTACCCCAAAAATAAGCCCCAGTTCTGATTCTTACTGTAACTAAATCATCACTCACGCTTGATGGTTGAGATCCTTGGCCCATAAACCCACGCAGGTGTACTTTGATCAGTCAAAGTACAGACAATGTGCGGGAAACGTGTGCTCATGGTAACGAGCAGCTGTGGTCGTGTCTTCTCTTCATAACCGGTGCCATTTTGTGTTGTCACTCCAGTTGTGTAAGTCTTCAATTACCCCCCCCCCCAGACAAGATGAGTGCAAAAATAAAGAGCTATTCTGTTGAATACAAGAAAGGAATTGTGGAGGACTCCCGTGGAAAGAACCTGACGGCTTTATGTAAAGAGAAGTTAGATCTCCGAATGGTCCGAAAATGGTGAGCAGTGTACGTTAACCTCAGTCAACAGGCCGATGAGGGAAACGCTAAGAAGTGTAAGTGTGGATCAGGTTGGCAGTCATTATTTCCTGAGCTTGAAGACATCATCTGTGAGTGGATTGCTAACAGGAGAGCAAAGGCTTTGGTTGTGTGCAGGGCTGATATTCAAGTATTTGCCCTTGCAATAGCACCACAGTTAGAAATATCCCCAGAAGAATTCAAAGCATCACAAAATTGGCTGGATGGCTTCCTTCAGCGATATGAACTGTCTCTAAGAAGATCAACAGCACTGATCAAGTTGGAAGATACTGATGTTATTAAACGTGCACTTGAGTTCAAGTCCTTTGTTGATGGCATCGACTTTTCTAAATACCAAGTCTCCTACATGATTGCTATGGATGAAGCTGCAGTGTTTATGGGCCAAGGATCTCAAACAACAATTGATCAGAGGGGTGCCTCGTCAATCTACATTCCCTCCACTGGTTACGAGAGTCTACGTGTTACCTGCATTTTGGCAATTCATCTAGATGGAAAGAAAACCCCACCTCTAATCATTAGTAAGGGCAAGAAAGATGAGATTGAACGTGTTTCAGGCATTTAGATTCTTGAAACTGAAAAAGCCTGGTGCACACAAGCAGTTATAAGGAAGTGCATCGATGTAATGCTGCCACTTGTTTTGCGAGGTGGCGAAAGAGGTATGCTAGTCTGGGATTCAGCCAGCACTCACCGCGCTAAAGAGACAAAAATATTCCTAGCATGGAAGAGGATAGATCAAATAATGATTCCCATAGGAATGACTGCCTATCTCCAGACTCTTGATATTGCAATAAACAAGCCATTCAAGGATCATTTGTGCATGAAACTCAATGACTACATTGAAAACAGAATGGAGAGAAATCAGCATGGAAACTTTGTGAAGGCTAGCCTGCAAGAGGTCGTGACTTGGGTGAAAAATTAATGGGATAAGATGACTGACAGCTGTGTTGCCAATGCACTACAAGCAGGTACTTGGACAAGCAGTGCTCATTTAAGGAGAGCTCAGTTGCTAGGCATGACAGACTGGGGCCAATGGTGCTAGAGGAAATGAAGTCGCAAGAAATTCAGGCCGAAATTCTGGGGTTGGACACTTATGACAATGTCCCAGAAGAAGATGACATGACTGTATTTGAATAACTGTGAAAGCCAAGGTGCAGATATTCTGAAGTTGAAATGTATGTTGCACTGTTTATGTAGAATTCTCACACAACTGTTAACACGTTATTAGAACTGTTGTCCAATAATAGAAAAGTACGAAATAAATGTCGATTTTTGTACATGAGTAACTGAATAAAGGTAGATTGTTGCACGGTGCAGGTAAATAAGGCATCCCCTGATAATAAGCCCTAATGCGCATTTTGCTGGGAGAAAGAATATAAGACCTGGTCTTATTTCTGGAAAATACGGTACTTGTAGCAGGCTGCTATGAAGATTGTTCAATAAAGAAAGTGTACTATAACCAAAGCTGTGCTGACTGTAACAGTACCCATATAATCTATATAGCTATATACAAAAACGGACAAGCTGTTTATACAGTTAAAACTATTCACAGCTTTAATGAAGGCATGCACACTTCTATATAGTTAAGAAAATTATGAACAATGACCTTTTTAAGCACTCTATAACTTTTGAAAATGGAGCACTATACACTGTGGCAGAAATTCCTTGAAAGAATACTAATGTTTTATGTACAAAGATTTCCCAATGGCAAGAAAACTTTATATGGGTTCAATGACTATATAATACACATTTTAAAACTAGACATTGAATGTATTGATTGCTTGTTAAATGACATAAGGATACTCCATTTTTAGCTTGTGACATTATTTTCTTCCTATCTAATGAAGTGTTGTTAAGCACAAGTGTTTACACAAACTCTAATTATGTATATTATTTTTCAACAAACAGATCTTTTTCTGGCAATTTGTTTTATTTGCCTGATTTATGGCTGAGTACACTAGTAGGAGTGCATATGATGATTATTATTATTACTACTATTTCTGTTTATACAGCCAAAGTACAGGGGAATGTCTCCTGCATATACTGAATGCACACACACACACACACACACACACACACACACACACACACACACACACACACACACACACACACACACACACACACACACACAGAGGTAAGATGCTATATCAAAAAACTCGCTATATCAAAAAACTCATGTTTTCGGGAAAAAAATAACAAATGTTCTCTTTTAGCAACAGAAAGAAGGCCTGCATGTAATCAAACAAGCTGTTGACCTGTTTCTTGTCTTTTAAAATAGCAAGTATATAATAAACCTTTACAAGGCAGTATTAGGGCAACTCTCACTGGAGTAGCAGCAATTGCAGCAGCTTACTTTAGTAATTGTACTGTACAAGACATGGTAACCTTCACCAAACACCATGGGGTGGAAGCACAGTCTGACATTAGAAAGGATTTTGGCACTGCTGTGCTAAGATGTAATAAAATAATGCTTAGGATTATGATTAAATATCATAATTTATTATTATTGTGACATTTTCCGAACACAATAGTACAGCTGAGTACTAGTGTATTTTCTCTAACAGTAATTCTTTGAGAAGAGGTCACTGTGTCAGTGATGTTCCTGCCTGCTGTCCACTTCAGCTGTGTAGGGTAATCTTCTGGCCTCTTTTATTAATTTAACCTCCATAATGTACGAAGCTCCTTTGGCTTTTTTTTTTTCTCTTTTGACACTATATTTGTGGGAAAGCCCAGTAACAATAATGATTTGTCTAGCTAGGATTACTGGTAACTAATCATAAATACTGTACTCAGTTGTGTAGGGCTGTTGCATGGTAAAGCCTATGTACTCTATGTACACTATGTACCCTATGCACTTCATAAAAGCCCCTCAGATCCATTTGAATGCTATAGGTAGGGATATACATAGCTGTGTACAAGGGAGAGATAAGATATACAGTTACAATCAAATGGAGACATAATTCACACCTATTAAACATTTAGTATACTGTGGAATGGGAACAGGAATACACAAGAGTGCAACATTGGACAATGTGCGAGTTACAGTTGTATGTCACCCACTGACAAAGAAAAGTGATGCATTGTTTAGTACAGTATAGATGAACAGCTACAACATTACCATTGTTTGAACATATACAATTACTGAAGGGATGTTAGGGCAAATGGCATCCCTTAGAACATATACAGTTAATAAAAGGATATTATCTGTAGTGCACACACTACACTGCTACAACCACTACCACCCTCAGCACAGTGTCATCAACAAACTCCTCCCAATAGAAGGACCTCTGGCATCAAATTCGTTCATTACAATAATATGGAAACAACGACTATGTCACTAAAGGAAATAACAAGTGTGTCAGGCATCACTAAAGTAGGCATATAGTACCTCAGATCTCCATCACTGACTGAGGCAACTACAATACGTTATCTCACCATTACTCAATAACATAGGTACTCTTACGTCCACCTTTAGTCAGTAAGTAAGAAAGAGTCCAGAATCTTATCTGTCTATAAGCAGATAAGGTATATGGCATTCTCTGATCCCTGTATCTATGTGTGAGCCATAACCTCAGCCTTCCATGTGTAGGAAAGGTATAATTCAGTCCTTCAGACTTCTGTAAGTAACTGAAAAGGTGCAGAAATACTTTCACGCTTTATTAGAAGGTGAAGCCATCCTCAACATCAGTAAGTAAGGAAAGTGGCAACATATCAGTTCTTCTCTAAAAGTAAATTACTTACAGATAGCATTGCTCTCCATTAGTGATTAGATACTGGTACTTTATTTCTGCATCAGTAAGTGAAAGAAGTACAAGTACTCCATCTCCCATCAATAGGTGAAGCAAGTATGAGTACTCAAACTCCCATTAGTGGATGAAGCAAGTGCAAGTGTGCAAACACCTATCAGTAGGTAAAACAGGTACAATTACTCGACATCTCATCAGAAGGTGAAGCAGGTATGAATACTCCACCTCCCATCAGTAAGTTAAGCAGTTATGAGCACTATACCTCCCATCAGTAGATGAAGTGGTTACAAATACTTCACCTCTCATCAGAAGGTGAAGCAGGTATGAACACTGCCTCCCATCAGTAGGTGAAGCAATTACAAATACTCCACTTCCCATCAGTAGGTGAAGCATGTATCAAGTAACCCATAGCAAAGGCAGGCACCTCAGCCTCATGTCACTGGCAATTTTATATTTTCCTACTCCTCTTGTAACATTTCATTAAAGAACACAGCTGCACAAAACTGTTTACTTCTTGCTGACTGCAACTGAAGTATTATAAAATGGTTTATTTGTTGCCTTTAAATATATAGCTTTTTTTATATTTCAATAAATGATTTTATTTATGGTAGTTTATTTAGTGCACTGCTTTTTAGATATATACTAGTTCAGAAAATGTCAAATATTACAGTACAATTAATGCAGTCAGTGTTGTGAGATTTGAAATAGGAAGCTTCTATGACCTCATAAACTTGAGAAGTGAATCTACTCACACACAGCTCACACATAGCTCACAAGCCTGGAAACAGTGTGTGCCACTCATCTGTGTATACAGACACAAACACCCACACACACACACACACACACACACACACACACACACACACACACACACAGATGCATACACACGCACATGCACACACACACACACACACACACACACACACACACACACACACACACACACACACACACACACACACAGGACAGAACAAACTGATAAAGACAGAGGGGGCAATGCCTATAACATGGAGACTTGGGGAAAACAGTTTCAAAACATTCTACTTTACAAGCACCTGTTTAAACAAAGATTTTATGTTACACAGGAGACATCATGGAAAAAGCAGTGCAACAATGATTTTGAATAAAATAACAAAGAATTATTAATGTGAAAACTGCACCTTAATTGAAAATGCAGAGTCAGACATAGTATCCATAGCTGTTTCAGTAATATATCACTTGAGTCCTGCAGTTATGTGTATACACTATCCCCTTGTGGATGAAACTTTGTTGGGGTAATAGCTCATGCAGAATGAAAAAGGAAATGTCTGCAGATCATGCTTGAAATGAGATTTCATGTACTGTCTGTAAAACTGAAATCACATCTGTATTGTTCATATCACTGATCATAGAGTCCATAGGAACGGTGCCATAGGAACGGTTGCCAAAAAATATATATATTGTGAAATGCTCATGTAAGTACAATAGCTTCATATCTCTTCTGAAATGTAGTACTTGCTTCCTGAGTTCATGGTCTAGCTTGAAGGAATGAATATGTATCAGTAACTGCAGAGAACAACTTCTTGCAAAATAGTGTTAGAATATGATGCTTAGATAAACGAAATGAAGTTTTAAAGATATAATGTATATTTATTATATGTTTTGACCAAATACACCCCTTACAGTGATCCGGGGAAGGATTCCATCAAGAAAAGTAAACATAACAACAGCTTAACGATACAGCATTTTGAAGGCAAGTGAAATATTAGCATATGTCTCAATTATTCCCAACTTTTGGGGAAATCCCTGATTTTGGCTATTAATTTTACTCTGACCCACCTGAAACCAGTGATATTTTGAGAAGGAGTTGTTAGATTATACATAAAGCGTATACCACAATGTGCAGTGTTTGTGAACGCCAGGCCCATCTCAGTGTAGCAGAATGGATAAAATACTGCTTAGATGGACATAAAATGGACTATTAAATGGAGTTAAATGAAGGACCAGCACTATCTTCACTATCAGACAGACAGCAAACAACTCCAAGCCTCATAGGTAATACTCCCTCCTTCAGTCCAAATAAGTAAGCACCCTGGGACCATGGATTTTCACTTTCCAACTGTCTCTGTAGCCACCTTGATTGACATGGGCATGCAGAGACAATGTAGCCATTGTCTGGTGTTTTTTTAACAATGATCTACTACTTAAACTGATACAAGGTGTGAGAGATGTAGTTACATAATATCTTTTGGAGACTAATCTCTCAAATAAGCCATGACAAATAACTTG
Source organism: Protopterus annectens (assembly GCF_019279795.1). Classification (NCBI taxonomy): domain Eukaryota; kingdom Metazoa; phylum Chordata; order Ceratodontiformes; family Protopteridae; genus Protopterus; species Protopterus annectens. Next base: position 607,487,048 of record NC_056725.1, on the reverse strand, counting down.
CAGGTTGTTATTGCCACACAACACCACACTAAACCAATGATGCAGACATCAGACAAACACATAGATGTGCATATGCTGAGACTCTTAAAAGTAATCTACCTAAACCACAGAAGCCTCAAAATTTAACCTAAAAACAAATACCTTCAGCAGCCTCACAAACATGCAACACATGCAGCACTACCAGAAAACATAAGAGTCACACTGACTTTGTTTAAAAGCCTATAAGGCAAACCTCTACACACTCCAATATCCCAGTCATAGTTGACTCCGTAGCGAGACACAGTATTGCACCACTCATCAGGCTGTGCAAGGAGAGGCTCATGGTCAGCTGCCTCTCAGGTGTCAGGATTCACCACATCACTCATGCACTGGAGTTCTTGTACCACAAGTACACATATCTCAGTCATAGTGTAGATGAGTATAAGTGATTTGAGGCCTACTTCCTTGGACTATGTGAAGAGAAACATGATGGAGCTATTGGAGTATGTGTCTGATGGAGGCATGAGCCTAGCCTTGAGCAGCTTTCTACTGTCATCAAGAATGATGTACCTCCGCAATATAAACAAAACGTTATTAACTTCACCAATTTGATTAGGTTCTGGTGTCATGCTAAGGGGGTACAATATATATCAGTCTGATATGAGAGGCTATTTAGTCCCAACTGTTTTGCCAGGGATGACCAGCACCTCCTTCCCTCTCTCTTCAATGCTTTTGTATATTGGCTATATCCTTGTCCATCCCATAGTGCCATAGAAGACAATGTTAGTCTTCTAAAGCTTCCAGCATAAAAAATGCAGAATCTGGATAACATGAAGGTATTGTTTCTCAGCAGTAAGAACCTTAACAAAAAAATCCACTCACTACAAGCACTCCTTACTCTGGTAAACATCACTATATGCATTGTAACAGAGACCTGCTCAAGACCCTTTACAGCACACTTCATAAGTACAGGGTTTCAATGCCTTCTACATGTTCAGGCCCATCAAGTCAGATGAAGGAACTAAATGTGGCAGTGTCTCCATATTCTTAAAAAAGTTTCACTTCCAGACCTATTAGACAAGGTAATGACCTGGAACCCCTCAATGTCCAACTTACTATTAACAAAACCCCTTATTATATCATACTTAACTATAGAACCCCCCCCCCCCGCCATGTGTCCCTCAGGCCCTACCTCCTACCTATCCATTTTGGAGTCTCTGTGCATTAAGCCCAAACACCATTCTCCTAGATGACTTCCACTATTTTCCATTAACCGGGAGACTTATACATCATCAAACATGTATGCCTGGAAATTTCTGGACTTCGTCAATACAAACTCTGAACCAGTTAGTCCACACCCCAACCAGGGGTGATAGAATCCCAGATTTGGTCCTTACCAGTATGGGACAGCTTTGCCTCCCACCAGTTGTAACTTCTTGGTGTCAGATTGGACCACAAATCAGTCACATTCATTGTAAGACTGAAGCCAGAAGCATCTTTGAGTAACTCAGTATTCAAAGATTATGCCAAGACTAATCTCCTAAAACCGAGTAATGGCCTGGTTAAATTCAAACAATTCTTCCATCTTCACTATGTGGAATCCTTTGTCACCAAAATTCTATGCCCATTTAAATATAAATGCATCTCTCTCCATCAGAAATGAATACAATGCCAGATTTACAAATAAACCCTCATGATGGAACCCTAATATAAGCAGACTATATGATAAAAGAAAGAAAACTAAATGCACACAAAAATAAATTTAATTTTGAAGATGCCACTAATACTCTTGCTAAACTTAACAAGGAACTCTAGATCCTAACCAAATCAACAAAAGTCAGGAACAAGATAAAATTGCCACCCAGCTGACAGTTAACCACAAAGCCTTCTTTAACTCTCTTAGAAATCTCAGAAACAATGCCCAGACCTGCACAGAGCTGAAAGTCAAAATATCACATACTCAGACCTGGGGGATATAGCCAATCTACTAGTGTACATATTTAGTCCAAACCTCACCGCCTATCTCCCCTCACATATTCCCAGGTCACACAGCTACATCTGCACCCCTTCAAATCTCCTAAAAACACGTACTGAAGGTACTATCCAAGGCCAAGAATGCCACTTCTGTGGGGCCAGATAACATGCAGGAATGCTTGATAGTCAATCTGAAACAAGACTTGTTAGACACCCCTGCAGAGGTTATTCAATATCAGTCTCAACACAGGTTTCACATCAGATGAATAATCGAGAGCTACAGATTCCCCTTTTCAAAAAGGTGAAGCATCAACACACCCAGCTAATTATAGACCCATAAGCCTGACCAGCCTCATCTGTAAGGCGATGGAAAGGACCATCATGGAATTAATAAATAAGGACACAGGCAACCTGCACACTCTCAATCCAAGCCAGTTCTGATTCATCAAGAGCAGATCCTACATACTTAACCTGACTGACTTCTTTGAGAATGTTACTGAAGCAAAGAATGATAACAAATCAGTACATATTGCATATCTACACCACAAAGAGGCATTCAACACTATCCCACACTCAGGTGTTGTAGACAAACTCTCCCAGCTAAATGTAAATCCCTATGTAACTCTCTCATTAGTAAACTGTCTCATAAACAGGGTGGGTGATTATACCTCCTCCAAACAACCAGTCACTAGTGGGTTATCCTAGTCTTTAGTTCTTGGACAACTCTTCTTTAGCACTTGCTTCTCAAAGGTCAAAGCAAATGTTAAGGGTTTATGGCTGACCAAGTTTACAGATGACTGTAAATTTGGTGCCATAATAGGCTCCCCAGAGGATACCAAATTTCTTCAAGAGGGACATTTTCAAACAAATAGCTAGTGTCAAAACCATGGACTAAAGCTAAATGTCAAGAAATATATAATTGTACCCTTTGTAAAACATTATTTCCCATGTAACTATTAAGTTATTATCAAAGGTCAAAGCAAATGTTAAGGGTTTATGGCTGACCAAGTTTACAGATGACTGTAAATTTGGTGCCATAATAGACTCCCCAGAGGCTACCAAATTTCTTCAACAGGGACATTTTCAAACAAATAGCTAGTGTCAAAACCATGGACTAAAGCTAAATGTCAAGAAATATATAATTGTACTCTTTGTGAAACATTATTTCCCATGTAACTATTAAGTTGATAAGACACACCTGAAAGATGATTCCAAAGTCAGGGATATGGGAATGTATGTCAACAACAGATTGTCCTTAGATCATCATGCATCCACTCTTGTAAGCAAGTCCTTTTTCATCACACAGCTTATATCTTAATGTATGGTGTCCAGGTGCATTGATGTAATCATTTCACTCTGCTTTCATCAGGCCAGTCACTGAATATATTGCCCCATTCAGTATGTATGTATGTATTCAAACACTTATCACAACTGGAGGGAACACAATGCTTTCTCACTAAAAAGATCAGACGCCTAAATCATAAAAACTATGCCGACCATCTCAAAGCCTTGTCCCTCTTCTCTGTATCATACATTCTACTAAGCGGTGACCTCTGTCTCACGTATAGACCCTCAACAGATCCTATGCTGTCACACCTATTACACATTCACAAGTCCAGTTTTAATGTGAACAGCCACTCAAGAGATCCCAAACTATGTTGCAACATAAATACAACATGTTGGAGGAAATAGGTATGCATTACAAAGAATATCTCATCTACAGAACCATCTTCCACTCCACTCCACAAAAAGTGAATTACTTCTCTTAATTTGGATGGATGGCTGGTAAACTGCAAATTCGCCCCCAGTTTAGCATCCACGTCCCTCATGGATAGGAGCAACAAGTAAATGTCCCAACATATCCTTGTTCTGCCCATCTCTGTGTTATTAATATACAAAGTATAAGGGTTAAATCTAACAATGGAATGTAATCCTAGGCTTCTTAAGATCCTCACAGATCAATAGTCTAGTAAGTACCTATGAACCTATGCCTTTCTTTCATGAGGCAGTGTCAAAAGCAACTGGTAAGGTTTGATCCATCTTTGTAACTGAAGTCACTGCAGTGATTAAGTACCTCCACAGTGGCAAGGCTGCTGAAATGATGCGCTGGTGGGGTTCTGTCGTTAATGCAAATACTGTGTGGAAGGTGGCACAGCAACTTCAGAGTTGCAAAATGAGGTGGTGGTTCCTACTTTCAAAAAAGAGGAATAGTTGGGTGTGTTCCAATTACAGTAGGAACACACTCCTCAGTCTTCCTGGGAAGTCCTATTACTAGTGTGCAGGAAAGGAGTGTCCATCCAATAGCTGAATCTGTGATTCAGGAGGAGCAGTGCATTGTCAGGCCTGGTCATGGAACAGTGGATTACATCTTTGCCCTTCCGAAATAATGGAGGGGTCATGGGAACTTGCCAGTCTTGCCTGCATGTGTTTTGATGACCGGGAGAAATCGTGTGGCTGTGTACCCTGGAATGTCCTGTGGGAAGAAGTATAACAGTAAGGGTTTCTTGGGCCACAGCTACCTACCATTCAGGCTCGGTATTTACGGAATGAGAGTTCTGCTGTCATTCCTGGAAATAAATCATCAGATACATTTAAGCTGGGCTTAGAACACTTTCAATGATGCATCTTGTCTTCCCTACTGTTTTTGATTTTCATGAACAAGATAGCAAAGCACAGACAAAGTTTGGAGAGTATCCAGGTTGGAAACGTGAGGGTTGTAAGCCCAGTCATTTGTCGTCTTGACGTTTGTGGCTGTAGAAAAACAACAAGGAGCTTATCAACACAGACAGATAAGATAATAAAATGAAATCTTTAATGAACGATCCAACTCAGAAACAGGACAAGCGCTTTCAGCGTAATGCCTTCTTCATATCCTGAATATTAAGTCCTGAGTATCCTTATTTAAAAAAATCATCATCCAATCACTCCATTAAATCCTAGTCAAGTGACCCCATTTAAAATCCCAAGAAGATGACCAGTTAAAAATGTTGATTCTCAGTAACACTTCTATCTGACCAATCCTGGACTGTTAAAAACAGCGAGCCCCTTTTTCTAACCAATGGGACATTTTCTCCATTGCTTCCTGCTTGCCTCCATTCATTACAAACAAAGATCTCCGAACTGACCTAACTTCCCAATAGGGTATGAATAATCACTATACACCTCTTTACCGGCCTATCAAAAAAACGTCCTAATGTATCTGCTAATACATCGACTGTGGAATCAATGATCATTGGCTTCTTTCACTTCTATATGACTTAAAAATTCACTTTATAAAATCAAATACAAACATTTATGTCCATGAAAGTCACCACTGTTAATGCGAAAACTGTCAGTAGTTCTTCCATCTTAATATGCAGGCTCTCTGCAATTCTTCCTTCTAGCAAAAGCTAGGCTGAAGAAATCACAAGCCTTTCTGGGAGTTGATGGCAAATTCCCTCCATTGCTTCATATTCACTCACATTTAAAAGAGTAAAATATTATCATAGCTCTAAATTAATGACAAAAAAATTCTTGGGTGCTGTCCCTTCTAGCCAATAATAGGCCGAGACAAGCGGCAAGCCCTCTTTTCTAGCCAATGGAGTATTCTCTTCTACTGCTAAGCATTTTCTCTCAAAGAGGTCCGTCTTTTGATATCTATTTCAGAGTGACTACATCTGCCATAAGGCCATAGACTGTTGGCTTCATTCACTTCTATTTGATTAGGCAACACTCTATATAGTCATACTCAAAAGTTTATACTTGAAATAGTCACAAAAGAAGCAGCTGTTAATTACAGATACTTTCCGCAGTTCTCCTTTCTGGCCAAAGCTAAACTGAAAAGGTCCCAAATCTCTCTTATAATTAATAATATGTTGCCTCTATTGCTTCATATTTTCTCACATTCTAAAGAAAAGGACATCATAAGTGATCATAACTTCAGAATAACAAAAGTTAAAAAGACTGAGAGTCTTCGCAATTAACAGCGGCAACTTTCATGGACATAAATGTTTGTATTTGATTTTATAAAGTGAATTTTTATGCAAAATAGAAGTGAAAGAAGCCAATGATCGATGATTCCACAGGCGATGTATTAACAGATACATTAGGACGTTTTTTGACTTTGAGAAGACATTGCTGTTTTCTGATAGGTCAGTAAAGAGGTGTGTAGTGATTATTCGTACCCTATTGAGAAGTTATGTCAGTTCGGAGATCTTTGTGTTTAATAAATGGTAACAAGCAGGAAGCAATGGAGAAAATTCCGCATTGGTTAGAAAAAGGGGCTCGCTGTTTTTAACAGTCCAGGATTGGTCAGATAGAAGTGTTACTGAGAATTAATATTTTAACTGGTCATCTACTTTGGATTTTAAATGGAATCACTTGGCTAGGATTTAATAGAGTGATTGGATGATGTTTTTTTAAATAAGGACACTCAGGACTTAATATTCAGGATCTGAAGTAGGCAATACACCGAAAGTGCTTGTCCTGTTTCTGAGTAGGATCGTTCATTAAAGATTTCATTTTATTATCTTGTCTGTCTGTGTTGATATGCTCCTTGTTGTTTTTCTACAGTATTTTAGTTTTTCTGGTAGCGTTCTTCAGTGGTGTCACCAGATTTTTTTCTATTGACCTTCGTGGCCTCATGTGAATGTGATCTCTGGCAGAGACTGGAGCAGACCACTGCTGAATGTGAAGTGGTTGGGATATGCTAACAGTGAATGCTGTTTAACTTCTTATTGCAAAAGCTGAAGATTTAAATTTAATCTGCAGTGGTCCAGTTAGTATTGCACAAAAGTGTTTAAATCTACTGCTCTCTGGCAATACAGAGTAAATCCTAACTAAGGGCAGTACTGTGATACAGATGCCCTATAAGCCTGACTAGCTTGGTCTGCAAGGCTATGGAGCACATCATCATGGAACTCATTAACAAAGACATTGGGAACCTCCAAGCACTGGACCCTATCCAGTTCGGCTTTGTTAAGGGCAGATCGTGCCTACTAAACCTGGTGGACTTCTTTGAGACAGTTACCAAGGCTATTGACGAGGGAAAGGTGGAACACACAGCCTACCTAGACCTCACAAAGGCCTTTGACACCATTCCCCATTCTGGTATTATAGACAAGCTCACCGGCCTGAACATAAACCCCTATGTCACAAGATGGGTTGTCAACTGGCTCACGGACAGAACCCACATGGTGAGAGTTGTGGGAGCTTGGTCCGACTCTAAACCGTTTACAAGTGGAGTAACCCAGGGCTCAGTCCTAGGAACCCTCCTGTTCGGCATATACATCTCAGAGGTTGAGGCAAGCACAGGAGGGCTATGGCTGACCAAGTTCGCAGATGACTGCAAACTAGGGGCTATAATTGACTCTCCGGCTGACACAGACATCCTCCAAAAGGGTGTCACTGAGACGGTTACCTGGTGTCAAAATCATGGCCTCAAGCTAAATGCCAAAAAGTGCATAGTCATCCCCTTTGGAAAAAACAAACTACCCACAAACTACCACATAGGTGGTAGCCCCCTGAATACGGAAGACGTAATAAGGGATCTGGGGACCCAAGTAGATAATAATCTCTCCTTTGATAATCACATTGCCAAAGTGGTTAGAAAATCCTTCTATGTGGCCCACCTAATCACAAAAGGGTTCGCATCCAGATCAAAAGAGGTCATTGTGCCCCTCTACTCATCACTCATCAGACCCATCATAGAGTACAACGCTCTATTTGGGATGTACCTTACAAGGCACCTGCAACAGCTGGAAAGACCACAGAAGTACCTCACCAAGAGGATCACTGGCCTCAAACAGATGCCTTATGAAGCTCGACTGAAGAAACTCCAGCTGTACTCGGTTGCATACCACCTACTCAGAGGTAATCTCTGCCTGACATACAAGGCCATATCCAAGCCAGAATTGATGGACATGCTCCACCTAAAGAAAACCATATCCCCTCGAGGCACATGCTCTAGGGATTCTAAACCTCACCACAACAATAAATAGGACATGCTGGAGGGATAGATTCCTGTCCCAGAGACTTCCCATGCTTTGGAACAAGATCCCAATCTACATTAGGTAGAGCTCCTCGCTAACACTCTTCAAAAGAAACCTTGACGAATGGATGGGAAACAGAAAGTTTACCCCGGGGATCATTTCAGTGGCTCTGCTGGACAGAGGCACAGGGAACTAATCTAATGGAGCAGTGAAAGCCAACACCTTCTGGCTAGGCTTATAAATGCCTTTGAGCAGGTAGCCTAGTACCTACCTATGAACCTATGAACCTATGAACAGTTAATTTAACAATTCATAGGCTGCTGGATGTATTAAATTATGAGTTCCTATGTGATGTGTTGACATAATTATCCTGTTTTGTAGCCTGATGTTTTGAAACAGTGTCATGGTTTAGATTACAGCCGTATATATCAATTTATTACTTCATTACATATCCAATTCCACCAGGTAACCATGGCAACTCTGGGCATGTTAATGGTATTCAACCAGTAGGGAGTGAGGAGGAAGTGACGGCAGAGCAGTTTTCAAACTAAGACATGGATGGTCCTGTCCCTTTAGGTGAAATAGAATTGAGGAGGTTGGAGCATCTGAGGAAGAAAACACTACCCATTTGGAACTTGGAATCAGGAGAATCTAGGGAACAACGAGGATTATTGGTGCTAAGGGGCCAGACCAAAAAAGAATTATTTCAGGAAGTAACCAAGTTGGCTTCTCATCAACCAGCTACTGGTGTTGGAGATTTGGTAAAGCTTCTTTCTAATGATTTTAAGCTGTATAATTATTCATCTAAGACATTTAATACTGATCATGCCAATGTTTTATCTAGAGGGCTTATGTTTACACCTAACAAGCATTCTGATATTGTCAATGCTCTAACTGACCTTAAACTTATTGTGAGAAAATTGAATTTGTTATTGTGGTTTGCTGTGGACAATGGGACTGATCAAACTGCTCTATGCAGACCTAGCATATTCAACCTCCCCCCCCCCCCGCCTCATACTTTGCAAGTTTTTGAAAAAAATGTGTGAAATTGGTTTAATAAATGTTTTGGTTAATCATGTTAAGATTAAAAGGTGGAATATGTCGGCAATTAAATGGGGTTGTTTCAAAGAAATCCATGAGGACCGACAATTACCTTTCATGATAAAGGGGGAGGGGTTATGATAATAAATAGAGAAGATTATGCTAGCAGCATGAATGGGTTGCTTATGGAAGACACCTATGAGGTGTATATTGCATTCTCTAAAACTGATCTTGAGTTACAGGATATGCTATTGGAAGGTCAAATTACAAAGTTTGAATATGATTTTATGTTAAGCATTAAGCCTGTGATAGCTGGAATCTTTGGTATTGCTAAGTTACACAAAGACCTAAATGACCCCCCCACTTAGGCCTATAGTGGATGCAACAAGGTTCAAAACTTTTTATATAGCAAAATTTGTTGTTAATATTTTAAAAGAAGGACTGAATAGTTTGAAATTTATTTGTAAAGACTCATGGTATTTTCTTAAGAAAATGCGTGAGATGTTTGACAGTGATGCTGTTTTTCTCACAAGTGACGTACAAAATTTATATTCAGTCATCCCTCGTAATGTTGGCTTGGAGTGGTTTGAGGAGACCATGAGGAAATATACTAAACTATCAGCAGATAGAATAAATACAATGTCCAGCTTGATGTCAATAGTTTTGGAAAACAACTTCCTATTTTTTGAAGGCCAACTACTCAAACAAAAAACAGGCAGAGCAATGGGGACATCATGCGCCCTCATTTATGCCAGTTTTGTTACGGATTTTTGGGAATGTCATTTTGTAATGAATAGTCACTTTAAGGAATGTTTTTCATTGTATGTGAGATTTCTGGATGATATATTTGTTTTGTGGAATGATTCCCATGAAAAATGTTAGATTTTGTGAATTATCTTAATAATACAATGGAATTTTTGAGTTTAACTTGGTTTTGTGACAAAGATAGAATTAATGATTTGGATGCTGATTTAATAAAAAAATGATTTAAAGTGCAAATATAGGATGGGTATTCATAGGAAACCCACATACACAAATTTGCATTTACACTTTAAAAGTATGCATCCTATACATCAGAAAAAGTCTGTTGTAAAAGGTCAGCTTGTAAGGTGTGCAAGGATGGCCTCTGAGTTTGATATGTTTGCTGAAGAATGTAACAACATGGTGAGAACGTTCATCAAGAGGGGATACCCATCAGATTTTGTTATGGAGATCAAGAATGAGGTAGTAGGTAAAGACAAAGAGGTTTTCATATTCCTCTTTTTGAAGCTACCTCGAGCCATTGTCTCAGCCATCAGATGAACTGCCCAGTTTTAATAATAAAATGTCTGTTACTACATTCACTTTGGATAGTGATCACATCTCCAAGATATTATTTAAGACATGGACCTTGCTTTCATATGACAAGGATGTAATGGAAAAAGTGGGATTTAAACCTACTATAGTCCTGCAGGAGCAACTGCAAAGGGCCAGGCACTATTAGGGGCATGAGAAAATGTGGTTGTTGCCCCTAATGTTCATATATTATGGTGATGGATAATTTCCAAGTCAGGGGTGTCACTTATTATTTGAGGGGTAATTATTCTTGTAACTTAAGGGTGGTGGTTTATTTAGCTCAGTGTTTGCAGTGCCTTGCATTTTATATAGGAAAAATCTCTAGAAAATGTAGAGAATGTATATATGAGCATGTGGCTGATATTTGAAAACAAAACATTACTAATGAAGTTTTTAAGCATATTGAAAAGGAAAGTTCACATTCATTTTATTTTACAGTTATTGAACAAATCAGCAAAGATTTGTGAGGGTTAATAACAGAACAGCATTTAGAGAAATGCAAATTTGGATGCCAACTAAGATTAGATGCCATGATATTTCCAGGGCTTAATGATGCATGTTCTATTACTTCTGCCTTGATGTTGAAACATTTTAATTGTAATTAATTAATGTAGCTTTATCACTGGATAATTATCCTTGGATTTGATTATTTAAAACATTGTATTGTATGTTATTGTTGTTCTGATGAAGTTCTCGATGTGGAACAAAAGAGCTTAACATTTAATTGCTCACGTTTTTATTGTTTTATTAAAGTGCATTTTAGTTGAAGCTCTTTTGTACTAGTCGGTTTGTGAGGTTTTTGTCTATTTGTACTGTTGAATGGTCTTTGTGGTTCTTTCATAATTAGATAAATGGCATGTCACAGTACTGTATATTTTAAACAAACTTGGTTTTGCAAGAGATAAACAATTATAATTTACTATTGCACACCTTTGTAACATCCATATGATGGAAGGGTATCTATGTGTTAGTAAATAAACAAATGTCAGTGCTCTGATATAAGAAACAGCTGCCTTTACCTCACTGTGGCAGACTGGAATTACGCATTCTAAATTAATAATTAGAATTACCATAATGTAATTCTTCCTGACAATCTGCTGTTAAGATCTTATAAATAATTATCATTTAAAAACAATGCTGCTTCTGGGCACTGAACCCACACCAGAGCCAGATCATGGTCAAATGGGTCCCTAGGCACGGTAAACATTCAGGGCCCCCGAACACACACACACACACACACACACACACACTCACACACACACACACACACACACACACACACACACACACACATACACACACACACACACACCAGAGCCAGATCATGGTCAAATGGGTCCCTAGGCGCGGTAATCATTCAGGGCCCCCGAACACACACACACACACACACACACACACACACACACACACACACACACACACACACACACACACACACACACACACACACACACACACACACACACACACACACACACACACACACACACACACACACACACACAGCAGCCCCCCTCCCAGCAACTATTCTAATGTCCCATTACTTGGTTATTGCTCTCCAGTTACCATAAACACTGTTCAAACCTGTCAATGTGATACTGTTTCCTTCTTTACTTTTACAATGATTACAGATATTTGGATTTAATTTAAAACTTTCATTTCAAATTTTATAGCATAAACATTGAAAGATATTTGCTAAACAAAACAATATAGCCTCACAGTGAAAACAGACTTAGGTTAGCATTAACAGTAAACTTCTCTGCCCTTGAAACCCACATTCAATGAAACAGCTTTGAAGCCCACATTCAAAGAAAATGTATCTGGCCAGTGGTGGATTAAGTTTACTTTTGGGTTGTTTTCGAACCATAGGAACCTTGCACACATATTTAGGACCATGCATACATGCATGTGTTCTTTGATTCACCTTCCTGATTGTATTAAATTATATTCCTTGTATAATACAGCACCACTTATTAGAGAGTGTTTAAATGTGTAATTTTGAACATTTTTCCAGTAAACAATGAAACAAAAGATATGAATCAATAATGACAAAACTGCCCATTTTAGAACATTTCAACCATAAAAGGCCACTCTGTCATTACAATCCACCAGTATCAGTTGATATGCACAATCTCTGCAGGAGTAAAAGTTGTCTGAATAATTCCACATTAAAGGGAACTCTAACTAATGAAGAGGTTGCTGATAGCAAACAACTTTATATTTCAATGTTTCATCTTGATACTCAGTGCCTGCTGCCCATAAGCAATACATTACCTAGTTTACATTAAAAAAATTGTAATCTGGTAATATTGCAATAAGGAATGGATGGCAAACCAACAGCAGGTTCATAGTTAGTAGGCATCTCATCCAAAGGAAGAAACACTCAGGACAGTAGCACCCCCACCTCCTCTTAAAGTACAACACAGTATTAGTAATCAATCTATGTCTTGTGGTAGTAGAACCCACAGGCTTCTGTATCAAACACAAGTATGCTACCTGTCGTGCTACCAACAGTGTTTTCAAATTCTATAGCAGGAGCAGTGATGACCATTTGCTAAACAAAACAGTTGCACATTGAAAACAGACAGCATAAGCAGCAGTAAATATATCTTCCCTTGAAGCTCACTGTTCCTTGAAAATCTACTGAAGCTCATAATTCCTCGAAAATGCACTGAAACTTACAATTCCTTGAAAATGCACTGAAACTCATATTCTTTGAGTAGTCTGGTAGTTGGTGTAGTGAATTCAGGCTCTTGTCTCCTGTAACCAAGTTACAGGATTTGAGCCTTTATAAATTAACTAACCTGCGATCCCTAACTAGGGCATTTCACACACAGTAGCAGGAATGTCTTGGGTGTTTAAATTCTGCATGTGGATGTGGAAATGAAGAAGCGAGCAACAGAAGGTGTGTGTGTCGATACACACCTGGATGTAAATATGCACTGCATGCACACAGTGTTCGTATAGAAGACGTAATTTTTTAATTAAAAATTAAATGTTTTGGCAGACTCCTTGGCCAGTGAGTCCCTCCCAGCCAGCAGGCCCTACATGACTGCCTAGGTCATCTAGTGCTGGGTTGGACTCTGACCCACACACAGTAAAGCTGGTACTCTAATAACCTAATGCAAGCACATGAGTTATTGGGGAAGGCATGCGCAAATGAGAAGAAGGATGAGGTGTGCCTGTTTGAGATGCTACTGCTTGAGGAAATGAAAACAACATTATGTTTTGAATTTTTACATAAGTCATATTTACCCTGTGCCTTTCTGAGGCAAGTTACTCTCTTCTGGTAAACGTAACAATTTACAGCTAACTCCTCTGCAGCTGCACAGAACAAAAAGAAAAGAGACATATAAGAAAGCATGAGTAACTACATTAGCTGGCTAGATAATTATTGCCATACCATAGACAGGTTATGAGTTAGTATACTTACACAACTGGGAGGTGTTCCCAGTCTTAAATTCAACCACCCATTGGCCTATGACGTCCTGCTTGTGCTTTTCAAGGTCACTGCAGTGGTCATGACATTGTTCCTCACTTCATGGAATGCCAGTTGCAGTGGAGACAGTTTTGACTAAGCTATTCCAGGCCTCAGCCTTATACTAAGACCTGGTATAGTCCCCCTGCAGCAGCCACAAATATTCTGGACTCCTCAACACCCCACCTTTGTGCTCTAAACTTAGCACCACTCTCTCCCTCACCAGCCATGTCTACAAAAGTCAAGCTAATAAAATATGTCTGAACTGGTGCCTAATTCAGATCAAACATGTTACTATTATTGCACAAAGATGTACAGCCTTGCCAACTGCATTTGCACAATTGAAAGCAGATAGTCTCATTGGCAGACACATTGGTACTACTTACGGCATATAGCAGTAAAGGTGCGAAGCATGGCATTGAGCTGTGCCATATCTGATGCTCCACCCATTTTCACAGATTCCAGTTTTCAACAATGGATTGCTTAATGCATAACTTTTAAGCAATGCACTTTGGAAGATGAAAGATGCTGAATTCTGGCATGTTGTCATACTGGTGCTTACACAATGTTAAACTATTAATGTAAAAGGTGGCAACTGAGTCCATGAGATAAGTGATGCAAAAATTGCAACGTCATTTATTAACTGACATTGCCACAGGAGAGCTACCTTTCCAGCATGGAAATTTGACATATAATAATTTCTGAATGAAGGGAGATACACTTCAGATAGGCCTATATGTGTGTGGTTGTAATTATGTCTTGGAATGAATTCCTATGTAAAACTTGTTCTTTCTGCAAGTAAACATGGTTCTTATGGATGCAGTTGAATGTGCTGATTAATACATGCATAATAACATTAGCAATTTTCTTTAGTTTTATAGTCTTATTCAAAAAGTTGTGAGAAATGGGATTCTAATACCCTTTTTAAAAAGTATTTTGTTGCTAGATTTAAAGCCATAATAGGCTACATTATTTATCTAAATTCACTGACTTTACACCTTGTGCCAAAGAGATAGTCCTATGACAGGTGGAATTTCTCCTCTCAGTACTGTCCTGAGTGCTGAGGAAGTGCACTTTTACCAGGCATATTTGCACTACCTAAAACAATCAAAATTTTCACTTTTTTCTTAAGCAGTGAACTGCATTTGCTCACTGCTAAGCAGATAGCAAATGTACTTTAACATGAAAAAAATGGAAAAGTAAATACTGTGATTAATAGCAAGTGTACTGTAAGGGTTTGAACAATGCTTCATGTGCCTTATTTCTATAGATTCATTTCAGTTTCACCATATGCCACAGAGAATGCTGCCGGATGCTCAGTGCTACCTAACATGTTTCTACTACATAAGGCGACCTAAACTAATTTTTTTTTTTCCTTAGGTAGTGAACTGTGATTGTACCTTAAAATGAAAAAAAAATGGAAAAGTAAATATTGTGACTAATTGCAATGTGATCTCCAAACAGGATTCAAACAATTCTTCACGTGCCTTATTTCTCTTGATTCACTTCGAATATACCTTGTACCACAGAATTTAACATCTGTCAAGTTATTTACTGAAGTACGTACTCTCCCTGTTGTGGGGCCATGCAATGATGACAGGCATATTTGCTCTCTCTAAGGCAGCATGAATTAAATTTTCCCTTTTTTATTAGGTAGTGAACTCTGTTTCCATATTGAAAAGCGAAGAGCAACTGAACCTAAAAAAAATGAAAATAAAAAAATGATATATTGTGACTAGTTGTAATATGATCTCTACACGGGAATTGAACAATGTTTCATTGGCCTTACTTCTCTTGATTCACTTCAGTTACACCTTGCACCACAGAAGTTGACATCCACCAGGAGCATTTACTGAAGTAACTACTCTCTCTTTTTTTTGGGGGCAATGATGCCAGGTGGGTTTGAGTTACCTAAGGCAGCCTAAGCTAAATTTTCACTTTTTTTCTTAGGTAGTGAACTTTGTTTACAAGCTGTCAAGTGGAAAACAAATGGAAACAACATTAGAAGAGGAATAAATAATAGAGACTTCTTCTTTCAGCTTTTCCTGGTTAGGGGGTCACCATAGTGGATCACCTGTCCGCTCATGATTGGCAGTGGAGTTTTACTGTGTTGTGTTACCAGCCCAGCACCCAACCTTCCACAGAAGGCACACACATGCACGCACTCACACCTAGGGCCAATTTAGAGTGTCCAATCCACCTACAGCATGTCTTTGGGATGTTGGAGGAAACTGGAGCAGGTAGAGGAAACCCACGCGACCACAGGGAGAACATGCAGACTCCGCACAGAATGCACACCAGACGAGGATTGAACCAGAGAACCTCTTGCTGTGAGGTGGCAACACTAACCGCTGCACCACCGTGGCCACCCCAAATGATAGAGAAGAATGCAGAAACTAAATGCAATGCAGTTAATGGGTATATGTAGCAATGGCCAGAGCAAGAAGTGCATTCAAGTGAAAAATCCTTTCTTCTCACATCTCCTTGCAACATCAGATATGTACTTTGTCCAACACATTATCAGACCTGTAGTTAGTGCATATTATGTTACACCGGACAGACTAATGATCACATGTTGATAGCAATGGTGACAAAAGTTGCTTTTTAAACAACATCACAATGGTATCACTAAATTTGATTAAATATGTAACCTGACAACCCTCTGTAAAAGTACTATGTAAGTAGGTTTGAACCATGCATCAGATATCTTTTATCTATAAGCTCACTGCACTTACACCTTGTGCCACAGAGTTACCCATGAGAAGTATTTTCTTCACTGAGTACTATCCAGAGTGCAGACAGCTGCACAATGCCACCTAGCTGGTGTATGGAACTTTTGGCAGTCTAAACTAATTTTTTCACTTTTTTCTTAAGCTGCAAAAGTGACTTTCATGCTGCTAAGTGGCATGCAAATGGTACAAGAAAAATAGCATTATTATTGCAGATCTAATACTTTACATGTACATATTTAACTAAACATTTTATGTCACAATTGGGACCTGTATGGATTTAAACACTCAAGCAAGGGTATTGAAAACCAATCATTTCACATTATTTCCCAGAGCTGCCACAGACAAAGACATATATTAATAAGGTGATAAACATTTTAGATATAAGGATAATGTGACATTTTATCAAGTCACATTGAACGTGCAAAAGAAATAAGTTATGAAAGTTGTCCTTTCACATTTAACAGTGAATGTCTGGATGATTGGGGTATTGCAAGCAGTTAGCACAGGCATGTACTGACAGGACATTAAACAAAAACTGCAAAACACTGAAGGTGTATCTCTCTCTTTCTGTCTGGTACCTGCTTTCATTACCTGTGCTTTCATAATATCCACTCTAGCTCTGTTTTCTTGCCATATGTCTTCTTCAACAATGCTTAAAGTACTACCTTTACTATGAACCACATTTCTTACTAAGGGCCAGTAAGTGTGATCATTAAAGCCAGCATTTGAATGTTAGAATTGTCGATCTCCTAAATAACTTAATGTACTTGCAGACTTTTTGTTAGGTCTCTTCTCCCTGACGCACCTCTAATAGATGTATATCAAAGATGGGAGACTGTGAAAGCTGATTATTCCTGCTGTCAGGGTAATCATAGACACCTACAAGCCATTAACAGGGAAGACTTCTCAGTTCTCATCCTTGCATTGCTAGCATATGTACATGCAATCGTGGAGGTCCTTACACCATTACATTCCTTACCCTTAGTGCAGCTTTTGGTATTCAGGAATGCTAATGATTTCACACCTCATTTGCATACTTGCAGTGCTCCTAAATTGTGTGGAGTCATAGTGAACACTTAAAATGTAGAAATTGTTTGTGTGCATGTTGGATGCATGCCGCCTCATAGAACTGAGCTCACATCCATCCTTTATGTTTATTATATATTTAATTTTTTGTATTTGTTTTCTGTTTCGTCTCATACAGAGGATATGTTACTCAAGAAGACGTGCACCCCATAAGCCACCATATATTAATGAAGAAAATGAGGTCATCATCAAAGGTCTTAAGTTACTATGGAGCTTTTCTGTTAGGGAGAGGTAAAAGTGACCAATCTGACCAAGAAAGGATATGGCAGCAAGTGCTAGATAAACTTAATGCTATTACAGGGCATGACAGAACATACTCCTAGATAAGACACTAGACAACTGACATGGTAAACTCTGGTCACCATAGGACCACTGAAATTACCTGTGAACTGGTGGCTATTGGGGGGGGGGTCCTGCTACAGAAACACTACTAACTGAAACTGAGGAGCTCCTGTTGACTGTCAGAGATCCAGTTAGCTTGGCAGAGGGTTCCACCAGAATTCTTGATGTTGACGCAGGTGTGGATGACAGACCCAGAGTGCCACAAGCAGACCCTACAGGTATGCAAAAAGCAAGCGTCATTGTTATATTTTTATATGCGTAGATCTAAGATGTCTGATGTATATAATATATATAAAGCCACTGATAACTGTAAGTCATACACAGATAGTGGAGTTTGCTTTGGGTTTGGGGGGGACAGCCAACTGTTCATTATTTTTTTTTTTTATGAGAAACTTTTTTAAATCTGCACTTTGGAAGGGGAATGATCTCTTTTTCTTGGTTCATTTGCATTGTGATGCTTAGCAGACTTCTTCCTTTCGGTTCCTTACATACAGTCACTTCTGGGACATAGGCTATCAGTCTACCTGCACATGGTAAGCACACATTTGTTTATTAATACTCTATATAAGGTAGATTCAGGTATATGTATTGTGCAGTAACTGAGACCTGGTTCAAGGCTCCAGAGAGCACCCCTGCAATACCAGGCTACAACTCTTACCACACTTTTCGGTCACCAAACCAGGACCGAAACTCTAAAGGTGGAGGAGTGTCAATATTCACCAAGGATATTCACATCACCAGGATAGTTGCCCAACACAATGCATCTGAAATTCTCCAGGTGCAACTAACACTAGGTAAGACTGCAATCCAAATTGTAGCTTGCTACAGATCCCCCACCATACCCCAAGATTCTCACTACACCTTTCTAAACATACTGGAAAATATTAAGATAGAACCAAACACCCTAATACTGGGCGATTTTAACTACCCTGCCATTCACCTGTCACCATCGACAATAATCTGAACTTCGACATCCACATCAATAATACCATAAAGACTGTCAATAAAAAAATTGGCAGTCTCTATAGGGTTAAACCATTCCTTTCCCCTACTGCTAAAACTACTATTGCCGACACCCATTTGATCTCTACACTTCTTTATGCCTCTCCCATCTTTACTAATCTCGCCAAGAATAATCTCAGCAAATTGGAAATGTCCTATAATAACATTGCACGATTTGCTACAGGCAAACCATTCCGAGCCCATCATTGTATAAATTTAAAACAGCTAGGATGGTTAGAACTACAACACCAGATTAAATTTCACCAACTAACCATTGCCCACAACATTCTATACAAACCTTCTTATACTCCAAGTTTATCTACCCTCATTACCCCCTATAAAAACCTAAACTCCTTATGTTCATCTCACAAACTTCTTATCCACACCTCATAATCTAATAACAGAGCTGGGGATTCTCTCTTCTCTAGTACTGTAGGTAAATCCTGGAATCTTCTCCCTAATGACCTCACCTCACTCACCTCTCTATCTCTCTTTAAAAAACAGAATTAAACTACTCCTCAAAACATACTGGCTATGCCCCTGCTCCAGACCAGACTAGTCATCTACCTCTACTAACATATTATAGTGCAGGTCCTCAGTGTTAGATCCTGCTTAACCTTTCTGCTGTAATTCACATGTTGCAATTGCTGATGATTTTCTTATTTTTTTCTTTTTACTATGATTATTTCCTTTTATCTACCTCTGACTTAACCTGCATTGTTGTCTCAGTTCTTTCAGTTTGCACTGTTTGTGACTTTTTACTTCAGTGCTACATCCTGTTACAACCTCTATGCTGTAATACACGTTACCATTGTTGATGTATTTTTTTCCATACTAGGAAAATTGCTATTTTTACTAGAACATTAGATTTTATTTCTTTTTTCTTATTTGTTTGTACTTGTATTATTGTATTGGACCATGTCTTGGAGCTTATCTCCCCGGGCCTCTACTGAAAATGGACATACATCCAGTTAGACTAGCCCAGTCAACAAATGTAAAATAAATAATAATAATAAATAAATTAACTGGGAAAACTACTCATGTGCCAATACCTTTGCCCAACGGTTCTTGGAATTCATAACTTCCAATGCCCTGGATCAACTAACCCATAATCCCACCAGGGGCTCCAATATCCTAGACCAACATGGGAAATCAATGCTCCACACCTATGGTCACCCCCTCATTGGTCAGGTCTGACCATAAGCTAATCACCCTTGACATCCACATCCCACCCCCACCCCCCAGTAAGGAAACCTCCATAAAAAACTTCTCCAAAGCCAACTTCATGCTACTCAAGTCAGAAGTGACAAACTTCATGACACCCATGCAGTTGAGAACTGAAAGTTCGACTGCTGAGTCCTACACTAAGGCACTGTACGAGCACATCCACTCATGCATGAATCATGCCATCCCAAATAGAACCAAGATGCTCTCCTCCAAAAAAAGGAAGCAAATCTGGTGGTCCCCTGCCATAAACAAACTTTACAACAAAAGGAAGAAACTGTTGCAGAAAAGAGGAAAATCCCAGGATGCAAAACACTCCCTTACCAGACTCAGTAAGAAACTGAGATCCCTCATAAAATCCTCCAAAGCTAGTTACAAAAATAAAATTGCCAAAGATTTCAAAGACAACCACAAGGCATTTTATAGTTATGTCAAGAATCTAAATGGCAATGCTCAGATCTGCTCTGAGCTAAAACAGAATGGCATTAAATATACTGATCCCAAGGATATTGCCAATATCCTGGCAGATCTAGTCAGTGCCAGCTTCACCCCCCTCTCACCCCCTAAATGGCCCATCTCAATACCGGAAGATTGCCAAATTCTGGTAATAACAGCCACACAGATAAAAAATGCACTCTCCAAAGCTAAGAATACAGCATCCATGGGACCAGATGACATCCCAGGCTGTGTACTACATGAACTACAATATGAACTGGCACCTCACCTAAGTGTCATGTTTAATCATAGCCTCACCTCAGGTTTTGTGCCCACTGAGTGGCGCAGAGCTACAGTTATCCCACTCCACAAAGGGGGATCCACCTTGGATCCTGGAACCTACCATCCCATCAGTCTGATGGGTCATATCTGCAAGGCCATGGAGTGTATTATCATGTAACTTATAAACAAAGACATTGGCAACCTTCAAACACTAGACCCCACCCAGTTTGAGTTCGTGAAGGGCCGATCTTGTCTCCTGAACCTGATTGACTTCTTTGAATCAGTCTCCAGAGCCATGGACAAGGGTAAGGTGGTCCATACAGTCTATCTAGACCTTGACAAGGCCTTTGACACCATCTCCCACTCTGGAATCATAGATAAACTTACTAAGCTGGGCATTAATCCCTACGTCACCCAATGGGTTGCTAATTGGCTTACGGATAGAACCCACACTGCAAAAGTAGCCGACTCCAAATCCAGCTCCAGACAAGTGACAAGTGGAGTAGCTCAGAGTTCAGTCCTGGGACCGCTCTTGTTTGGCATCTACTTCTCTGAAGTAAAGGCCAACACTAAGGGACTCTGGCTAACAAAGTTTGCAGATGACTGCAAATTGGGAGCCATTATTGAATCCTCAAATGATGTGGATACTCTGCAAATGGGCCTTACAGAAACAGATGCTTGGTGCCAGACCCATGGGCTCAAGCTCAATGCCAAGAAATGTATAGTTATCCCCTTTGGGAAAAATCATGTACCCATGAATTCAAAAGTGTGATAAGAGACTTAGGGACACAGGTGGACAGTGGTCTCACCTTCGATAACCACATTGACACAACAGTCAGGAAATCCTTCTATGTGGCACACCTCATCACTAAGGGCTTTTCATCCAGAAAAAAGGAGGTCATTGTCCCACTGTACTCATCCCTCATTAGACCCATTATAGAATACAACACCCCGTTTGGTATGTACCTCTCAAGACATCTGCAACAACTGGAAAGGCCGCAGAAATATCTCACTAAAAGAATCACAGGCGTAAAGCAGATGCCCTACGCTGACCACCTTAAAAAACTCCAGCTATACTCTATCGCATATCGTCTACTCAGAGGCGATCTCTGCTTAACATACAAGGCCATGTCAAACCCAGAGCTGTTGGACATGCTACACTTAAATAAATCCCAATCCCTCAGAGCCACATGCTCCAGGGATCTAAACCTTGTCATCGCAATAAACAAAACATGCTGGAGGGATAGGTTCCTGACCCAGAGTCTCCCCAGACTCTGGAATAGATTGCCCATACATGTCAAGCAGAGTGCCTCTTTGGCCCTCTTCAAAAGGAACCTTGACGATTGGATGGGAGAAAGGAAATTCACCCCGGGGATCATGTCA
Organism: Protopterus annectens; assembly: GCF_019279795.1. Taxonomy (NCBI): domain Eukaryota; kingdom Metazoa; phylum Chordata; order Ceratodontiformes; family Protopteridae; genus Protopterus; species Protopterus annectens. The sequence continues at coordinate 607,464,786 of NC_056725.1, read as the reverse complement.
GTCACCCTGCTAGACAGGGGTCCAGGGAAGTAAATAGTGTGGGAAGAAATAGCCAGGGAATTGTTATGGCTAGGCTTGCATAGGCCCTAGGGCTGATAGCCTAGTACCAACCTATGAACCTATATGACAGTGAAGTTTTTGTGGCTTTACCATCTGTTAAGAAGTTTAACATACCTTTATTATAAGGAAAATATATGATCAGTTTTATTCTCCATTTTTCTGTTTGTTGTGTTTATTGCTTGTTATCATAGGTGATCCTGAAAATGGCAATGTGGAACTCCTACCACCTAATCTTGGAGTACTGGTAGCCTCTGATGATTATGGTGGTGATGAACATACACAGTCTAGGGGTGCAGGGGTTGAGTCTGACACTGAGATTATGACTCCCACATCCCCTGCCCATGCAATGGACAGAGCATGCCCGCACATACCCAGGGCATAGAACCCTCTGAAATAGGACAGGTTGAGGTTGACACAGTTGATTATGCTCGTGTGGTTACTCCGATTGCCTCTCCTGGTAGCTATCATGAGGGTGTGGTGACACATAAAAGGGTTGGCAGGGATGTTCAGAGAAGGGCTGCAGTCCACTCTTCCCCTGAAGCTGATGCGTCATTAGGTGCCACAAGATGTTCGTGTAGATCCAAAGCTGAGGTACAGGTACTTTCCACCCTGGCCTTGGAAGAGGTAGTACGACTGCTAAATGTCATGCTCTCTGATGTGACTCCCTGAACATTTGGGCAACTCCTTAGACAGGATGAAAGACACAGTGGAACAAGCAGTTTCTGTGATGGAATGTCTGTTGGAGAAGGGTGGGCATTCACATGGCTGGAGAGCCGCTACATGTTCTGGTGTTAGCAAATGTGGCCATCCCACTCCCACAGTAACACTACATCTACTGCTCTGTCAGTGATTGCAGTGATCTTAATGTCCACTACAAGACATTGTAGGCCAAGGGGTCGTGGTTCTGGATGTAGTACTGAAGGCAGCTTAATCAGCAGAATTGCTCATGTTCAGGTAGAACTCCAACTTCTAGAGAGGGCCGTGGAAGTAGCAGAGGTGGTTCTTGTTGTCGGGGGCAACGATACTGAACTGAGTAGTCTAACATGCACAGCTCACACCTAAAATGCCAGGACATAGTGCTATCATAGTGCTTGAATGTGATCATGCAGTCAACATACACACACACACACACAAACACACACACACACACACACACACACACACACACACACACACACACACACACACACACACACACACAATGAAAACAAAATTCACGTGCCCATAACATACTTACAGTTACGTATAAATCTGATGCACTCAGTGGATAACTGATGCTTGCTTATTCACAAGACTGGATTTATCAATAATTATTGCAGTGCTAAAGTTGTTGATTTCTTGTTCCTACTCATTTGTGAATGGATTACTTCTATAATTGCTGAATCACATTGTATTTCAGTTAGTATAGTCACTACAGCATTGGAAGCATTAGGTACTTCAGTCTTGTTTCTTGGTATAGTTGTGCAAATGAGGTATAATTGACCTGTTCCTTGTTTTATGGACAGTGGTCAACTGAAATGTTTGATGCACACCGTTGTTTCTAAAATGTAACTGCATGTTACAAACATCTTACAGAGGAGATATTACAGGTATAACTACACCTCAAACAAAAGACTGTACTTAGGGACATAAAAGTATATGCATATGAGAGTAATCAGTTATATATATATTTTTTTTCTTTACAGGTCACACACTTACCATGTCATTACTACAGGTAATAATTGTGTCATTGGGGGATGTCCCTGTCTGATGTTATCAGAACACAGCCATTACATGGTTAAGTACATGTTGTGGTGTCTGATGGGCATCAGTTTTCCTATTTGCATGTGCATGGGCTCTTAGGCTTTGATCAATATAGTGATTGTGTGTGCTATCCTTTGTCTCTTAGCCCAAACCAGGACATACTGTGCATTCTTATGTCTGTCAGCACCATCTGCGTCTGGTGATTCTCCCTCAGATTCCTCATCTGTACCTGCTGCTGTTGGCCCTGCCTGTGGTCCTTGAAACTGTGTTCCTGCCCCTTGCTATGCTTGCTGAAGGTGTTTCCTGTGACTTTATTACATAACATGGCACAGACTGTAAATATTTTGGCACAGGTGCCCAGGTCATACTGCAACACACCTCTTGATGTTTCTAGACACCAGAACCTTGATTTAAGCAAAACAAACACAAATTCTGTGACAGTCCTAGTTTGATCATCGGCCTCAGTGTATCCTTGGTCAGTGGGGTTGTATGGGTTTTTATGGGTGTCATGAGCCGGAGCTCTAGTGCATAACCTGCATCCCCCCACTAGATGCCCTTGAAGAATGTTACCCCTAGCAAACCTGGTGTACAGTTCACAAGTGTGTCATATCTGTGAGTCATGGAAACTACCCAGGTTACCTGCACAGACATTTTCCGTTGGGCATTACAGACAACCTGACAGTTTTTAGAGTGGAAAGCTTTTATGTTGGTGTACCTCCTTCCCCGTTCCCCAGGTGGGGCTTTTATTTCTATGTGAGTGCAGTCTATGGCCCCCGGTAGTTCAGAGAAGTGTGTTACTGCACATAATTCCTGCATGGTTCTTGCTCTTTCCTGTGGTGTTCATGGGAAACAGATATGCTCCCTTACATGTATCAGCATTGCATTTAAACACGGATGCAGTATCCTTGGTGCTGATACATGTGACACCCTTAATATATCCCCTGTGGGTTTCTGGCAAGTACCAGTAGCTAGTATACTTAATGCTAAACATACTTTTGTTTCCACTGGGATGAGTTCGCTACAAAGTGGGGGCAGCACAGGTTGCATATTTCCAGTGTTTCCCTGTCCACCCTGTATTTCTCAGTTTCTATTTCATGCAGTCCATGATGAGTCAAATGGAATGCAAACACCCTTATTCTTCTTTCTAAGGTCTGGCAGCAGCACCCTGATTTATAGCCTGTTGTACATATAGCAGCAGCAACCCCTAACATATGTCTCTTTGTAAGTGTAATCATGCCTGTATACCAAAGAGTTTTGGTGTACATGGCAAAGGCCTAGATTGAGTGCATGATTGCTTTATCGTTTCCTGGATAACTCTGCCATGTTGGATTACTTAATTAACATGTACTTCAGCTCTTTCTGCTTTCTTTAGCATATTCTGCCATTTATCTGTGTTTGGTGGCTCTACACATCATGTAGAGCTGCTTAATGAATACCAAATAGCACACCACCAACACAATCACTACATTTCATGTAGCTTCTAATAATCTGGCCCTTTACCTCTCAACCAGCATAGGTTCTCCTGACGATCCCTGAGGATGACCTGGAGACTGTTGCTTGGGATAGAGAAGCCTAGATTGTCCTACTTTGATTGGTAGTACTACAGATCTCACCAGTACAGGCAGTTTAGAAAATGGATGTCTGGATGCATAGGTACATATATCAATTGGCAAAAAAATTATTAGTAAAGCTAACTTATGTACAAATATATATATATATATATATATATATATATATATATATATATATATATATATATATTGCTCATTTTATACACCTATGCAATGAACTAATTATTGTATTTTAACTTGACACTTAAATGAGTGACTCAGTCTGTAAGCAAACCATAATATTCATGAAAGCATACAAAGATTTCAAACTTAACCTCATTTCTCTAAGTTTTTTTTTTAAATTTAAGTAACATCCACCAGATACTTTTTATAGACAGTTATATTTCACCCTGATTTGCTGGAAGACATCCCAAAGCTATGTTTGTGTTTGTTGTTTAGGCAAGTTAGTCACTTAATAAGACATTGCACACATCAAAGCATGTTATACATTACTTACCCACAGCTGTCTGCTGTTTCCAAATCCAGTGTATAAAGTGCTACAGTCAGTTACATGATGGGTTGATTTCCTGGTAGAAATGTGTAGTCATAACCAAGGTTATAACTGGAAAGTCATTTTTCTAATGTGTCCTTTTTTGGCTTCTCTAATGTTTGTTTTCTGCACATTATGTAAGATTAAAAGTGACAACTTTCTTGAGTTTGTGTGGCACGATCATGAATGTTCTCAAATGTCTCATTATTGTATTGTCCTCACCCTATTACTAGTGACAGCTGTTTTATTTAGTAACAACAGTTTTCTTGTGCCATTTATTACTATTCATTTATATAAAGCTAACAATGCATTTTCATAATCTAAACAATTGCAGCAATACTATTATCATTCAAAACAATTTTGCTACAAAGTCAGAGAAAAATCAAAGTTGTGGAAACTGAAACTGATTATAATTGCTAGATGCAGTAATTATCACTGCATAGTTCTTAAATGTGGAAAGGTAAAATAACTTAATGATAAATAACGAGTTATTACACCTCTACAAAATAACTGTAAACTTTTGATATTCCAAGAATGCCTGTTTGGTTGTAAAAGCTACAAATCCCTTTCAGAGCCATGCATAAAACTTTTTAAACGAACGACTTTTTATACTTTTCACGACAGAGTTTTTATATTTTGGAGATCAACGGTGAGCTGTTTGGAGTTCGTGTTGTTTTTGTACGAGTGATAAAACTTTTTAACACTGTGAAATATTTTGTACTGTAACAGCTCCTTAGCTGATGTGCTTTTCTTGCTGTTAATAGTCACAAACCTTACCATTACATTTCCGGGCAGTATTACAACTTTCTACACCTATTATAAATTAAGAGCTGTTCATAGGTTCATAGGTTCATAGGTTCATACTAGGCTATCTGCCCAAGGGCATTTATAAGCCTAGCCCATAGTTATGTGGCTTTCGCCACCCCTTTAGTTTGAATAAAAACTATGCCTATCATTTTTCTGTGCCTCTGTCAAGCAGTGACACTGAAGTAATCCCTGGGGTATATCTGCGATCTCCCATCCATTGGTCAAGATTCCTCTTGAACAAGGCCAGCGAGGTGCTCTGCCTCACATGTACCGGGATTTTGTTCCACAGCATAGGAGTCTCTGGGTGATGAATCTGTCCCTCCAGCACGTTCTATTTATAACCGTGTCAAGGTTTAAGTCTCCGCCCTTGTGGTTCTGAGGGATCTAGATTTTTGAGGTGAAGCATATTCATCAAATCTGGGTTTGACATGGCCTTATATGTCAGGCACAGGTCACCTCTGAGCAAGCGGTATGAGACTGAATAAAGCTGGAGTTCTTTCAGTCGGGCAGCATAAGACATATTTTTGAGACCCTTTATCCTTTTGGTGAGGAACTTTTGGGGCCTTTCAAGCTGCATCAGGTGTCTGGTCAGATACATTCGAGCGGGGCATTGTACTCAATCATAGGTCTAATGAGTGATGAGTACAGGGGACGATGACCTCCCTTGATCTAGATGTGAATCCCTTCATGATCAGGTGGGCGATATAGAAGGTTTTCCTAACTACTTTAGCAACATGAGTGTCAAACGAAGACTACTGTCAACTTGGGTCCCCAGATCCCTGATGACTTTTCTGTGCTCAGTGGATTGTCACCTATATGGTAGCTAGGGGTAACCTTGTTTTTCCCGAAGGGTATGACTATGCATTTTTGGCGTTTAACTTCAGGCCATGGCTCTGGCACCAGTTATCCGTTTCTGTGAGGCCCTTCTGGAGAATATCTGTGTCAGATGTGTTTTCGACTATGGCCCAGTTTGCATTCATCTGCAAACTTTGTCAGCCATAACCCTCCTGTGTTTGCTTGTACTTCAGAAAAGTAGATGCCGAACAAGAGTGGACCCAGGACTGAGCCCTGTGGGACACCACTTGTGACAGGCTTTGAGTCTGACATGGCTCCAGCAACTCTGACCCTGTGGGTTCTGTCGCTTAGCCAGTTTGCAACCCATCTTGTGATGTATGGGTTTACATTCAAGCTGATGAGTTTTTCGATGATACCTGAGTGGGGTATTGTGTTGAAGGCCTTTGCCAGGTCGAGGTAGGCTGTATGGACTGCCTTACCCTCATCAATGGCCTTGGTGACTGTCTCGAAAAAGTCAATCAAGTTTAAGAGGCAGGATCTGCCTTTGACAAAGCCAAACTGGGTTGGATCCAAAGTCTGCAAGTTCCCTATGTCTTTATTTATGAGTTCCATTATGATCCTCTCCATGGCTTTGCAGATAAGGCTTGTCAAGCTAATGGGGCGGTAATTTCCAGGGTCTGTGGAGGCACCGCCCTTATGAAGTGGGACCACAGTCGCGTCGCCACTCCTTGGGTGCGTATCCTGAGGTGAGGCTAAGATTAAACAGCTGTCCTAACTGTGGGTTTAATTCCTCGTTGAGTTCATGAAGCACACAGCCGGGGACACCATCCGGTCCCATGGATGCTGTGTTTTTGCCTTAGTGAGGGCAGTTCTCACCTGGGCGTTGGAGATGTTTGGGGGCTACAATCCTCTGGAATAGATATCTCTCCTTTGGGGAGAAGTTTGCACTGAACCTGTCAGCCAGTATGTTAGCAATGTGTGTAGGTTCAGTAATTTTCACATCATTTTGAACTAATTCTGAGCATATCTGGGAGTTTCCTCCTAGGTTTCTAACATAGCTAAAGAAGGCCTTATGATTGTCTTTAGAGTCCTTGGCGATTTTTCTCTCAAAATTTGCCTTGGATGATTTTATGAGAGCTCTTAGTTTTTTACTTATAATGATCAAAGGTGTCTTACCTTTCAAGGATTTTGCTCTATCTTGTAGTAGCTTCCTCCTTTTGTTGTAGAGCTTGTTTATGGCTGGGGTCCACCAGACTGGACGCTTGCCTTTGGTTCACAGGTCTGTGTCTTTTATATAGTTACAGATGTTCTTGAGCGATGTTCTGTTGCTTGAGAATGCCTTGCTGCCCTTATTTGTGAATGTTTTTCCTTCTTTTTTGTATATTTTGCCCTGTGCTTGTTGTCATGAATCCCTTTCCACTTTGGCCATGGTCATTCACTCCCCATCACTGGGGGTTAGAGCAGGTCAGAAAATGTAGACATGAGGGTACTTTCGTTGTTTCTGCCCTAAGACCACATGGCTGACATGGACACTGGCAGACACATAAACCTGTTACAGACTCCTTATTTGCATGTAGATTCTTGTATATGTGCGCTGAAGGTAATCATATGACCATGTCTTAGCAGAGCTGTGTTTACATCCTCAAAACATAAGCTGCATGTTTTACACATCTCCTCAGTAGATGCCAGCACTGCAGTGGGCTAGACTGCCTCTATCCACCAGGATGTGCAATCCAGCATCAGTCTTTAACTTCCACCTTCCCTTACTCACTTCTCAAGTGTCCAGGTCACTACCAGCTCCGCATTACCTGAGTGTGCTGTCATGACTTTATCTACCCGGATCTTAGAGACTATGAGATCTGTGGATTAATTTATATCTGCTCAGCCTTTACTACATAGTGGGCTATCTGAGAGTTCAGTTATATACAGTCGGCCTTTAGGATGTAGTGCTTTATCTGTGGGTTCAGTTATAGCCACTCAGCCTTTAGCATGTAGAGGTAATTTCTAATGCTTGATCCTCACATCTCAGGCCAAGGTATAAATATAAGAAATGTAAAGCCACATAGTGTCGCTGCCTGCAAACTGGAAAATTACATGACATGCATTTCTTATTGTTTGCATGACCTTGATCTCACTGTTTAAACTTATTAACATTTCAACAATTTACATAACATCCTATAGTTTATTGCATTAAAAACAATCAGTGCACTATATACTCTACCCTATGTTCAGAATTACATCACTATCACTATGTTTGCTGCAAGAAAATCATTTATTATTATTTTTTTGAAGACATCTATGGTAAATATAAGTATCTTTATCTTGATGAACATTTCAACAAAATTAACCTGCTTGAGGGAATTTTGTTTATTAAGGTATATTATCACACTTTCTAAGGTATATCATCACACTTTCAGTTTGTATTTAATTTATTTACTTTATTTTATTTATTAGCATTTGTTTACTGGTATTGTCCATCTGGGCATAAGTTGCCCCTTCTCAGTGGATGCCTAGGGAGAAAAGCTGCAAGAATGATACATGTATAAAAGGGTCAAAAAAGCAGATAAGAAAAATTACAATTAGTTTAAGCAATTTAATGGAATGAATGTAAATAGATCACATAATAAAACATCAGCAGAGTTTTACAAAACACTACAGTACATATTAATTGATAACACTTTTTGGGAGGGTCATGAATAAAATGTAATACATTAGTACTACAATGGTCCAAAACAAAATGGATGGAAAGAAAAAAATTAATTTGCAGGCGCATGCTTTTAAAAAATGAGATTTGAGGAGAAAACATATTTAAGTTCATAGGTTCAAAGGTTCATAGGTAGATACTAGGCTATCTGCCCAAAGGCATTTATAAGCCTAGCCAGAATGCATTGGCTTTCGCCGCCCCCCTTAGATTAGTTTCCTGTGCCTCTGTCCAGCAGAGCCCCGGGGTAAACTTTCTGTTTCCCATCCACTCGTCAAGGTTTCTCTTGAAGAGTGTCAGTGAGGAGCTCTGCCTAACACAGATTGGAATCTTGTTCCAAAGCAGGGGAAGTCTCTGAGACAGGAATCTATCCCTCCAGCATGTCCTATTTATTATTGTGGTGAGGTTTAGATCCCTAGAGCATGTGGCTCAAGGGGATATGGTTTTCTTTAGGTCGAGCATGTCCATCAATTCTGGGTTGGACAAGCAGAGATCATCTCTGAGTCAGCGGTATGCAACCGAGTACAGCTGGAGTTTCTTCAGTCGAGCTCCATAGGGCATCTGTTTGAGGCCAGTGATCCTCTTGGTGAGGTACTTCTGAGGTATTTCCAGCTGTTGCTGTGTTGTGATGTACTTTATGATGGGTCTGATGAGTGATGAGTAGAGGGGCACAATAACCTCTTTTGATCTGGATGCGAACCCTTTTGTGATTAGGGGGCCACATAGAAGGATTTTCTAACCACTTTGGTAATGTGATTATCAAAGGAGAAATTACTATCTACTTGGGTCCCCAGATCCCTTATTACGTCTTCTGTATTTAGGGGACTACCACATATGCGGTAGTTTGTAGGTACTTTGTTTTTTTCCAAAGTGGATGACTACGCACCTTTTGGCATTTAGCTTGAGGCCATGATTTTGACACCAGGTATCCGTCTCAGTGAAACACTTTCGGGGGATGTCTGTGTCAGCTGGAGAGTCAGTTATAGCCCCTAGTTTGCAGTCATCTGCGAACTTGGTCAGCCATAGTCCTCATGTGCTTGCCTGTACCTCTGAGAAGTATATGCCGAACAGGAGGGGTCCTAGTACTGAGCCCTGGGGAACGCCACTTGTAACCGGTTTAGAGTCAGACCTAGCTCCCGCAACTCTCACCATATGGGTTCTGTCCATGAGCCAGTTGGCAACCCATCTTGTGACATAGGGGTTTATGTTCAGGCTGGTGAGCTTGTCTATAATACCAAAATGGGGAATAGTGTCGAAGGCCTTTGCGAGGTCTAGGTAGGCTGTGTGGACCACCTTTCCCTCATCTATAGCCTTGGTAACTGTCTCAAAGAAGTCCACCAGGTTTAGGAGGTATGATCTGCCCCTAACAAAGCCAAACTGGGTAGGGTCCAGTGTTTGGAGGTTCCCAATGTCTCTGTTAATGAGTTCCATGATGATGCGCTCCATAGCCTTGCAGACCAAGCTAGTCAGGCTTATAGGGTGATAGTTCCCAGGGTCTGTTGTGGCTCCACCTTTGTGGAGTGGAATAACCATTGCTGTGCACCACTCTATTGGTGCGTAGCCTGTGGAGAGGCTGAGTTTGAACAGTGTGTTTAGGTGAGGGGTTAGTTCATTTTTGAGCTTGTGTAGGATGCAGCCTGGGACACCGTCCGGTCCCATTGATGCTGTGTTTTTGGCTTTGGAGAGGGCTGTTTCAACCTGAGTATCTGTGATTTCAGGGGCTCTACATTCTTCTGGTATGGTTATGGGCCCTTTTGGGGGTGAGAGGGGAGCGAAGTTTGCACTGAACCTGTCTGCCAGGATGTTGGCAATATCAGTCGGTTCAGTGTATTTTGTGCCATTCTGCACTAACTCCGAGCAGATCTGAGCATTGCCACTTAGATTCTTGACATAGCTAAAGAGTACCTTGTGGTTATCTTTGGAACCCTTGGCAATTTTTCTTTCGAAGCTAGCCTTGGATTATTTTATGAGGGATCATAGTTTCTTGCTGATACTGATCAGTGCTGTCTTCCCTTCTTGGGATTTTACTCTTTTCTGTACTAGTTTCCGCCTTATATTGTATAGCTTGTTTATGGCAGGGGTCCACCAGACTGGTTTCCTTTTCTTGGAAGAGCGAGTCTTGGTTTTGCTTGGGATAGCATGATCCATGTATTCTTGTTGGTGCCCATAGAATGCATTAGTAAAAGATTTTGCAGCTTGGACAGTGTTATCCTTCAGCATGGGGGCTTTGAAACTTTCCACCTTGGTCTTAAGTAATGTGAAGTTTGCTTTTGAAAAGTTTTTCATGGTGGTTTCCTTGACAGGGGGTGGGGGTGGAATGTGGATATCCAGAGTGATTTGTTTATGATCAGATCTAACCAGTGAGGGGTTGACCTCTGGTGTGGTGATGACCAGGTCCAATATGTTGTCACCTCTGGTGAGAGTGTTGACCAGTTGATCCAGGGCATTTGTGTTTATAAATTCTAGGAAATGTTGGGCAAGTGAGTTAGTACTTGAGTAGTTCTCCCAGTTAATGTTTGGGTAATTGAAATCACCCAATATTAGGGTGTTTGGCAGGACCTTTATGTTTCCCAGTGTTTCCAGAAATGTGGAATGGGGGTCCTGGGATATGGTGGATGATCTGTAGCAAGCTACAATTTGAATTGCAGTTTTTCCCGTTGTTAGCTGCACATGGATGATCTCTGAAGCATCGTGCTGTGCCACTAACCTGGAGGTGTGGGTATCCTTGATGAATATGGATACGCCCCCGCCTTTTGTATTTCGGTCAGGTTCTGTGACCAAAATGTATGGTATGAGTTGTAGCCTGGTAGTGCTGGGGTGCTCTCTGGAGCCTTAAACCAGGTTTCTGTTACTGCTCATATATCGATTTTCTCCATACTGAGAAGTGCCTCGAGTGCATGCATTTTGAGGTTTAGACTTCTGGCATTGAGTAGCATTACCCTCAGTTTTTTGTTACTTATGCTGTTTACGGTGGTGGGTTTGTCTTTTTAGCCTTGCCTAAAAATGGCACTATGGGGGTGGTAAGAGCCTTGGCCAGTATTCGAAAGCTTAAGGGTGATAGGTGCAAGCCATCTCTAGTGAAGCAGTGTGGCTTGTCGAGCATGCCATCCCAGGTGGACAGACACTGGATCCCCTTTGAATGACACCAGAAACTTAGCCAATTGTTGAAATTGATAATTTCTTCTTTATACCGTGGTATCATTCTTGGTGAGGGCAGGATGCTACTCAGGGTCAGGGTCATACCGGCCTGGGCTATGTGATTAGAGAGCTCTTCCGTGTCTCTTTTAATGTAGTCTAGGGAGGTATGGCTCAGGTCATTCACACCAACATGGACAATGACAGAGTCGTATTTGTACTTGTTCTGGAGTGACCTGAGTGCTTGTGTTATGTGGTGGATCCTGGCACCCGACAGGCAGCTAACAGTAACCTTCTCCTTGTTCAACCTAGTGAGTGTGACGTCAGTGTGCCTGACTATAGAGTCACCTATTACTAGTATGTTGGGTATGTTATTTTGCCTTAAGGGCTATGACTGCATGGCGCACTGGTTTTGTGAAGTATGTGTTTCACGGTTTGTGCTGGGGGAGCTAGAGCTTGCTTGGGTGTTTGCTTTGGAGGTCTCTGTTGGTTTTGCAGATTTTTATTTAGAGCCTCTGAGTATGTTTTCATGTATTTATGTGTGTTGTTTGCCAGTGCTGCTTTAATGGTGGTGGTGTGATGCAAGTATTTCCCTTCTCCTCTTGACTGTCTGATTCAGTCTTGGGTTGAAAGAGCTTAGCCTCCAGTTTGGTTGTATAACTGCATCTCTTGCATGTATTAGTGTTTGGTGGTAGGAGGAGGCAGGTTGTCTGTGTACATGAGGCAGTTGTAACATTGCTTCAAAATGTCCAAATGCACCAGTTGGACTGGAGAGTACACTTCAAACTGCCCTTTGGACATGCCTGGATAGGTACAGTGAACTGTTTTACTGCTTGGCTGGTAAGATCGAATAGAGAGCCTTGTCCTTCTGTACAGTATAGGTGGGGGTCTAGTGCTAGGGTTTATAAGTGCTTGCTATGAGTTTTGAGCAAGTGCCAGGCTGAGAAATGAATGGTCTGAGTGCTTAAGTTGAAAGTTTGTCTAGTTCCAAGGGAAAAATTGAAGAGGAGACTTTGTGCAGCCGAGAATAGTTATACCCTAGCTAACTGGGGATGCCCAGCATGCAAAACCGGGCAAATGTGGTTTTTATATCAGGGAAATGAAAGCAATAGAAATTAGCCCAAAATGGCCAATAAACTTCTAATTTCTGGGCTGAAACCACACCTCCAGGGACAGATAGGCTGCTCTAAGCTCCCCTCTCTCACAGGTGAACAGAGAAACTTCCTTCTATCCAAGTAAGGCATGGGCAAACACAGAGACTTATAATAAAGCCCAGAATTCAGCACTAACCTGAAAACTGGACTATACTAGCTTAGAAAGGCGGGAAACAAGTATTTTTTTGTTTTTTTTTGTTTTTTTCAGAAAATAAAGTGGATACAATAAAAAAAAACACTTTAAATGCACAGAAAAGGATACTTATTGTTATATATCTCAGATCAGAGTTGTAGTCAATGCTCCTAGTAAAAAAGTAGGAAGAAACACAAATACAGAAAAGCATATGAATAAATTGCAATTTTTTATATATAAAACAATAGAAAATGAACAAACTGATTTAAACAAGTTACCCAATTAACCAGAAAAAAAGTTCAAATCTGAGCACTGTTCCAGCAGTCTTCAATCAGACAAGTTCTAACTGCACACTCCTGCCACTAGGGTGCAGGGGAACCTTCTCCAAAAAAGATGGCCTGGATCAGTGCTCCAGTTATACAAACAAAGCTAGATTCAGCAGGCCTGAATCTGGTCTATGCTACAGCAACAAGGTGCACCAATTTCAGAAAGAAACAGTTCAAATAAGCAGGCACAATAAGCCTGTGACCTGAAATTCACAGCTCAGAAGGGCAGAATCCAGCCTCTCCCACAAGAGTGCAGACCACAAACCTTCTTAATGTAGAATAACTGGCCTGAAGCCCAAGTGCTTAAACCAGAACTAATACACTTTTAGAATAGCAGGCACTGAGCCTTCAATCAGCAATTCCCAGCTTAGAAGGATGTAAGCTACCTGTCCTGCCACAACAGTGCAGACCACAAAGCTTCTTAATGTAGAACAACTGGTATGAATCCCAAGTGCTTAAACCAAATGATTTAGAATAACAGTTACAATTTAATCAGGCTACTACCAAGCAGTAATAAATGCAGCAGAATAAATAAAATTGAGTACTTTTCAGAAGAGGCAAAAACAAAATAAAGTAGGAGGAAACACAAATACAGTAAAAGCAGATGAATAAAGTGCAATTTTTTTTTGTTGTTAGTAAAGTGCAAGGAGAAAGGAAGGAAGAACCTAAGGGGGTTGGCCTTCTCAAATTTTCTCTCTGTATTTAAGTAGAGTGAACACTAGACTCAGAATATGATCTCACTGTACTCGGTTAAGTGAGCAAATGAGATGGACCCAGGAAGAGTGTTCAAATACAGACTTACAGGAGGGGCAGGCAATTACAGAGCCACCAACACACACAGCACACTATTCAGTGAAACAATTAAGTAACAGAAAAAATAAAATACAGTACTTTTAAAACTGCAAGTTTGCAATTAACAGAAGAATAAAATACAGTACTGCAATTTTGCACTTAACTTCAGTTTCTAATGCAGGTGATTGTAGCCAACCAAGTCACTCAGAAATTGAGCATAAAATTAATGTAAATCTGCTGGCTGACAAATTCATCTCAAATTTTACCTCCTCAAAAACCCCAGTTCTCCCCCAAGAAATACCGTCCATCACTCCACTGCCAATTATCACCAAAGAAATGGTTGCCACTGAGCTATCTAAAGCTAAAACAAGGCTTCAGTGAGGCTTGATCATATACCACATTGCCTCTTAAACAGTTTAAATCAGGACTTATCGGGCTCATTAGGGCCTTTATTTAACCACAGCCTCCAGACCAGCTTTGTCCTAACAGAGTGGAGGACAGCAACAGTCATCCCTCTGCATAAAGGTGGACCATCTACTGACCCGGAAAATTACAGATCCATGAGTTTGACTAGTCTTATATGTAAGGCCATGGAAAGAATATTCTTGGACCTGATAAATAATGATGTAGGAAACTTCTAAACACTGGGCCCAACCCAATTTGGCTTTGTCAAGGGCAGGTCATGCTTATTGATTCTGGTGAATTTTTTTGAGAAAGTCACTAAGGCCATGGATGAGGGTAAAACAGCACATACCACCTACCTCGACCTGGCCAAGGCATTTGACACAATTTCCCATTCAGGCAGTATAAATAAACTCACAAAACTGGGCATAAATCCCTACTTCACCAGATGGATAGCCAACTGGCTCATGGACAGGACACGTGGTTAAAGTGGGAGAATCCAGATCCAGCAACAGGCCAGTTACTAGTGGTGTGCCACAGGGCTCAGAGTGCTGGGACCACTCCTGTTCGGAATATACTTCTGTGAGGTCAAGACTAATGTGGAAGACCTCTGGATGACAAAGTTTGTCGATGACTGCGATCAAGGAATCCCCCAACAATGTAGATATCCTTCAGGAGGGTCTAGATCCGACAAATGACTGGTACCAGAACCATGGCCTAAAACTAAATGTGAAAAAATGCATTATCATACCTTTTGGGAAGTAAAATATCTTTGCAAATTGTAAGATTAATAGCACACCCATAAGACTAGATTCAGAGGTGAGAGATCTAGGTACACAGATGGATAGTAGACTGAATTTTGACAATCACGTGTCCACAGTGCTGAAGAAGCACTTCTATCTGGCACAACTTATAAGTAAAGGTATGGCATTTAGATCTGTGGAAATAATAGTCCATCTGTGCTCAGCCCTCATTCGACCAATAATAGAGTACAATCTACCATTTGGCATGTACTTGACTAGGAACTTACAGCAGTTGGAGTGACCTGAGAGGTCCCTCACAAAAATAATACAGGGTGTAAACAACATGAACTAAGCAGATAGACTAAAAGCCTTATGCCTTTACTCTGTCTCCTATGAACTATTAAGGGGTGACCTATGCCTGACCTACAAGGCACTCACAAATCCAACCTGATGGAGCTGCTACACATCTACAAGTCAAAAAGCAAGAGGGTCACCCAATCTAAGTATATAAACTTAGTTGGCGACTCAAACAAAACATGCTGGAGAGATAGATGCATGTCTCAGAGATTGCACCTTCTTTGGAACAGGCTTCCTATTCATGTTAAGCAGAGCCCTTCCCTGATCCTCATCAAATGCAGTTTGGATCAAAGGAAGGGGAATCACAGATTCACATCTGAAGTATTGCCTATGTTTCTTATAGATAGGGCAATCAGTAGGATACTCAGGGCACAGGCATAGCATCCTCTTGCCCCTAGGGGCCATATATTGGGTAAAATCAGGTTATATTGGCTAGGCTTGTAAGAGCTCTTAAGCCACTAGCCTAGTAATCTCATATGAACCTATGTGTTGGTTGAAGTGATAATCTTACAGCAGTATGCAAAAAGATCAAGGTAAAACAACAAGTTTAAGAGGCAACACCAGGGAAGTAGTTAGCGGTGCCAGCACAGAAAGTGGTAGGATCATGCACTGGATGTGGCAGAGGTTGAACAGATGATGAGTAGATAACCAAAGGGAGAGGAAGGTTTTGGAAGACTGAGTAAGAAGATACAGGAGAATTGTTGTTAAGACAGGTTGTAAGGTATCTGTGTATGGTTTGTGCGGGGTAGAGGGAGATACTGAAGGGATGTGAGGTGAAAGATATTGAAAGAAGAGGTGAGAGAAAAATCAAGATAGGAGATATTCAAGGGGAATATCAAGATGTAATAAAAATAAGAATGGAGGGGTGTAAAGAGACGATAAGGATGTGGTAAAGAAAAGGGATACAAAGTAAGTGGTTTAGGGATAAAGGATGATAGGAACACAGACTGTATAGGTAATATATCACCAAATTTCAGCAGTCACCAAAGCTGTAGATGAGGGTAAGGTGGTACACACAGCCTATCTAGATCTCGCCAAGGCTTTCAACACCATCCCCCACTCTGGAATTATAGACAAACTCACTAAACTAGGTATAAATCCCTGTCACAAGATGGGTTGCCAACTGGCTCACTGACCGAACCCACACTGTGAAAGTAGCAGACTCTAAATCCAACTTCAGACCAGTGACAAGTGGAGTACCACAGGGTTCAGTCCTGGGTCCTCTTCTGTTTGGTATCTACTTCTCAGAAGTACAGGCTAACACAGAAGGTCTTTGGCTAATATAGTTTGCAGATGACTGCAAACTAGGAGCCATAATCAAATCTCCTAACGATGTGGGCATCCTACAAAAGGGCCTCACTGAGACAGATGCCTGGTGTCAAAGCCATGGCCTCAAGCTCAATGCCAAAAAGTGCATTGTTATCCCTTTTGGTAAAAACTCTGTGCCCATGAACTACCACATAGGCGGTAGTCTACTTAACACCGAAAGTGTGATAAGAGACCTTGGGACACAGGTGGACAGTAGTGTCTCCTTCGATAATCACATCACCACAGTAGTCAGGAAATATTTCTACGTGGCACACCTCATCACAAAAGGTTTCTCATCCAGGAATAAAGAGGTAATTGTTCCCCTCTACTCATCACTCATTAGACCCATTATAGAGTACAACACCCCTTTTGGTATGTACCTCACAAGACATCTACAACAACTGGAAAGGTCACAGAAATACCATACAAAGAGAATTACCGGCCTCAAACAGATGCCCTACACAGACCGTCTCAAAAAACTCCAGCTTTACTCTGCCGCATATTGCCTACTCAGAGGCGATCACTGCCTAACATACAAAGCTATGTCAAACCCAGAGCTGTTGAACATGCTTCACGTAAAGAAATCCCAATCCCTCTGAGCTACATGCTCTAGGGACCTAAACTTGTCACCACAATAAACAGAACATGCTGGAGGGATAGATTCCTGTCTCAGAGACTTCCCATATTCTGGAGCAAACTACGTATCTATATCAAACAAAGCTCCTCATTAGCACTCTTCAAGAAAAATCTTGATGATTGGATGGGAGATAGGAAATTCACCCCGGGGATCACTTCTGTCACTGCTTGACAGGGGCACAGGAAAATAATTTTCTTGGGTGGCAAAAGCCAGGGTACCATTTGGGTAGGCTTATATAGGCCCTAGGGCCAATAGCCTGGTACCTACCTATGAACCTATGAACCTATCAGTATAGTGTCCTTAGATAAGGTGAGGAATAGCATAGCTTAGAATACACTGTGTGAATAGGAGTTGAACAGTAACATTTATATACTGTGAAGTGTCAACAACAGTTCTGCTCCTTAGCTCTGTGACATGCTGAGATAAAGCTCTTTCTATGACCCAGATGACCTGAGTTTGAAGAGTGGTTTGGGCACTGGAACAACCAGGTGGAAGAACATAACAGTGCCACATGCTGGTTTGATATCCTGGTAGGAAGCAGAGATGGCTCCAATTAGCTAATCACCATCATTGCAAAATGAGACTTACAAGGCAACAAAATACCGCCATGATTACAGCCATGTATAAAGTGATTAACAGTGGCCCTTATTAACATGTGGGTCGGCACATGTACATACATGCAGAAGGCATTGTCGGCTCCCATGGTGGTGCCACTACTGACATCAGTGGGTTGGGGTCTAAAATGAATGACCTCAGTGCCAGCATCAGCAGATGCTGGTGAGGATACAAGCCACATCTAAGCTACCTGAATGATGGCCTCTCTTCATCATGCTGAGGACTCCCTATTGGCAGGTTTGAGCCATGTGTAGTTCTGCTGTCAAGGAGGCATTAATAACATAAACACTATGGATATTAAATATATTGTTAACATTCATTATAACACCCATTGCTACTGATTGTTGGTTAATGACTGAGATGCATTCACTCTGTGCCACAGCTACGGTGGGGCAAAGAGGAGACACCTGCCCCAAGATCAAACTGTTATGAGGAGGAATGTTGTGATTGGTGTTGGAATTCAGTTGTGCAATTACTTTTACTACGTGGTAGTACTGGTAGGTATTTAAGTAGTTACAAGAGATCATGGCTGCCAAAATGTGTGAGTGTGTGTGTGTGTGCGTGTGTGTGTGTGTGTGTGTGTGTGCGTGTGTGCGTGTGTGTGTGTGTGTGTGTGTGTGTGTGTGTTTATATCTGTATGCGTGTGTGCGTGTGTGCGTGTGTGTGTGTGTGTGTGTGTGTGTGTGTGTGTGTGTGTGTCTGTGTGTGTGTTTGTATGTGTGTGTGTGTGTGTGTGTGTGTGTGTGTGTGTGTGTGTGTATGTGTGTGTGTGTGTGTGTGTGTGTGTGTGTGTGTGTGTGTGTGTGTGTTTGTATATGTTAGGAACTGTAGCAAGGAGCTAGCTCTTTGCTACATTTCTGTAAGAGGTAGCATTTAGAAACATAATAGATCCTTGCATGGAGAACATTTTTTTATTCTGAACTGTTGTTAATGGTTAGGGCACCAACTGGAGGACTGCACGGGGTGGCAATTCACCTAGCTACAGCTCTGCTTTCACTAAGCAAGACTGGATAATACTGGACTAACTATAATTGTTTTATGGTCCAAAGTTGCATGCATAGGGCCTTATGTCTTCTGGAAGATTCCAACTTGCCTAATACTATGCACCTCTGACTCGTGAACGAAGATGCAAAATCATAAGGTAGTTATTAGACATGCAGTCCAGGAGACCATTATGGAGCTTATCCCCAATTCCCAATTGCCCCAATGCACTTCCTGGTTAGGTAACTTGCTCAAGATCACATAATTTTTATTTATTTTTATTTATTTTTATTTTACATTTGTTGACCGGGAGGATCCGACTGGATACATGTCCATTTTCAGCGGAGGCCCGGGGAGAAAAGCTCCAAACATAGATACAAAACAATTTGAATCACAGTGAAATATATTTTACATTCAAAGTTAGAACATATTTTGTTCAGATATAATTTATTTAAAAGGAGGAGGATTTAGGATAGTAGGGAGAAATAGGAGAGTAAGGTGTAATGAATGTTAGTATAGTCAAAGGTAAACTACCCCGGATTTAGGTAAATAAAGGCTGAGGGACTCAAATCCTATACCAGGGCAACTATCTTGTTAACAGCTCATAGCCTTAATCCTCTGCCCTAACTGCCAGTTAAGCAGTTTTCCAGGAATGTTGTTTCTGTGGCTGTATTTGTGCAAAAGCTAACATAAATATAGAAAATGTCAGCGGTGATATGACAGAGCAACCATGATGTTAACACATAGCAGAAAGGTACAGACAGCACCACTTGCATACTAAGGGCTAAGTATGTGTGGGACGACTTAACACCAAGTTAAAATACTATTTCTTGCGTATATTTTAGTAATGCTGCATTTTGGCTATGAGGTTTCAAGTAACCAACATTCTTGGAATGCTATTGCACAATGACATGTAACTGCATCCAGAAGAGTTTATTAAGCATTGAAGATGCTAAAAGTGAAATAAAACAATAGACAATGACACTTTTTAGCTTTAACATGTTTTACTTTTTTCTTTAATACCATTAATAAAACAAAACACTCTCTTCAGACTTCTATTGCCCCGTACTGTTTTGGTGTGGGGAAGATTATCATTTAGCAGTGCTTCTAAAGAATTGAGTCTTCATTACACATTTCTTTTCATACATGTACTGCCTCCCTGTTGTTTATATAATGTCTGACAACATATACAGAGATATTGATTTATTGATCTAGTTCTTTACTGAATCTGAAATAAATTCCCATAAAATATGCCACACTAATAAGACAAGTTACCGTCTTATCTTTGTTTTGTTGCTTCTATTTTTATATTTCATCTATGGATGTTTGTGAAGATGTGTGTATGCACCAAGGGCTGCATTTTAATTTGTACCATGAATTTGCACATTGCTGTAGTCAAATGCAAATTATACTCTCATTTTCCACACTCTCTGCAGTTGTAACAGCTGAGTTTGTGTACCTCCACTCTTCTCTGTTTGTCATACCTTTCCACCCTGACACTTATTTCATGTCACTTGTTTAATAATGACAGTAAGGCCTGTGAAGTTAATGTTACTAACCTTTTCTTCACTTTCTTGAAGTATCTGAAGTAAAATACATATTTGAAAAATTGTTCAAGAAAGGAATTTACAGTAACATTAATCTCAGCTTTTGTCACCCCTTGCTTTTATGAGCTGTTTTATGTCTGATATTCATTACAGCAGCTAAGCAATTCTGTGGCTTTGGAATAGTGACGGTGCAGGTTATGTGAAATTAATATCAGGTGTCAGCTTAAGATTTATTTTGCTTTTAATTACAGCTGCTGTAATAAGAAATATTCTATGCAACACTAAGAGGTGCTTAGACAATTTCATGGAGAAAGCAGATACTGAAGAGGCTATCACGAAAGAGGGAACGGCTTCTCTGGAAATGTTAAAGCATGTAGTAGCAAGCATTTAAATAGGGAGAGAGAAGATAAGGCTGGAATATAAACAAAATATGTAATTGTAATCTCAGAGTGTTTTTCTCTGAGCTTCAGGAAATTTCTAAGAAGTAATCCCCTTAGGTGTTGTAAGGCGTGGTTCAGTTTGTAGCCTGGTTTTCATCTGAACTGCTGGTATATAGGTCTTCAATGGCCTAAGAACATATATGATGCAAGTAGGTCATGATATACAACATTCCAGCAGTAGAAAGTCTCAAATAGGCAGGAATGGCAAATCTGCAGAAAGGTCCCAAGTCCAGTAACCTATCTAGCTATTTCAGTAACCCCAATAATTTCAGATGAATCTATAAAGGGTGTAAGCATGTGCAACGTACATCACGGTGCAACATTTGTTTCTATTTTATCTTCCTTTATTAAAGTCTTTACAGTTTGCATACAGTTACATAGGCCATTTCATTGAGAGGTAGGAGAAAATATTTGTCTATGGATTAACTTGGAATTTAACAGACTGGATGAGCCAGATGGAATTTAATTGTTGTAGTGCTCTGTTTTCATGTGGTTTGACCGCTGATCTCTGTACAAAACAAGTAGCTGATTCAGACTGCATACATAAATACCTTATTTACAATACAGGGGCCTATCATTTGTGTTTTAATGAAATTATTCAAAACTACCTATCCAGTGAATGTTACTATTGCAGTGCAATCACTTAACAGCTTTTGGGGTGCATTCTTTATTGTAACTTGAACAAGGGTTGCATACTTCCTATTACACTGTGTTCCAATGAGACAAAACTGGTCTGCAGTACACTAGTAAATTCAAAAATAACCTACCAGGTCTTAAGATAAAACAGCACAAAAAGATGCGTAACTGCTTTAAAACATTTGTAAGCTAAATAATGTAGATTAAAGCAAAGGTGCACTTTTGCACCATTGTGTGACCTTCCAAAGAGGGAAGCAGTTTCTTCTCAGTTTTATTTCTTCTGTGTATGTTACATCAGAATGTCAGGACACAAAATATACCAATACTGTACATGATAATGTAATAAATGTTGCCAGTGGGAACCTAGGAATCACTCGGTGAAGGGATAATTGCCACTTTTCTAAAGAATTCTTCTATTTCTGACTGCTAGGAAGATGCTGCAACTTATAGCTTATTTAAAACTACTAAAATGTGAACAGCTGTTGACAACAGTGAATTATGAAGTACTTTAAAATCATCATTAAGGAAATATGTATCTCTCTGTGTTGCTCACTCTCTGAACTTTCAGTTATTAAAAGGTTGTATTATACAGTTGCTTCTAGTATTATTCATATTTCCAAATTATTTGCATAAACAGTCAAACTATGCAAATAAACCTGAGACTACCCCATGTGATGTCAGTAACAAACATATTGAACACCATAGCTGTAAGGACCTGCAGTGCTTCAATAGTTATTTCCCTTTCTCTTGACAGTAGCATCCATCATTGCAGCCCTCTTTATCATACTCACTAGCCATTTTTCTACAGATTTGACTGCTTAGGATTCTACCCTAGCCCCTTCATCTTGCCCGCCAGCCTTCTGTGCATTATAGAACTGTATCATCTTCTGTCATGACCCTGTCATACAACTGGATTTATTTTGTTTGTAGGTTCTTCTAGCTGTGAACTATAGCATTTGATATCTTGGAACTGTTATTCTCCCAAAGTCTAACCTGTCTTTCCCTGTGAATTTATCTATGATCCTCCCTTCCACTGCAGTAAGGCTTGCTGATTATTAGTCCCCGAGTTGCATTTGATACCTTCTTGTAGAGCAGTACTACAACTATACATTTCCAAGCCTTGGGAGATTGGCAGCTTTCCGAGGATCTGTTGAACCATTCCATTAGTGTATTCTGACACATTCTGGTCAGTTTCTTCATAATCCTGGGAGGAATCCCATCCAGCTCTTGTACGTTATCCTCTCTGAGAGCAGGATGCTCCTCCTCTATTCTCCCCAATCAATCATCAAAAAAGTTAGCTTTCCACTTCCTCCCCTGCTCTATTTCCTTTTCTCTGTTCCTGCCTCCCTAATTCTGCTTTGAATTCAAGTTCCCTATATTTGTCCTCCATTTTTTACATTTTCCTTTTAGATGTTTCTGAGCGTTTCCTTGCTGGTTTCTTCATATTACACCATGACAACATTTACTGACATCTTCTATTTCGTATTCAGTCTTTCTCTTATTACTATTCTGACATCAGCAGTGAGCCTAATGTCTTTCTTTTTTTGGTCTTTCTGTCTTTTACTGCCCAGTCTCCTCAGTGCCTTCAGTAGTCTATTTTTTTTGTTGATTACCTGTCTGTCATGCCAGTAGCTGTCATGTTTTTCACTCTTCTCGTCATCTAAACCCCATGACCATGAACCTTGTTTTGGCTTTATTGCATCAAGAGGGAACCACATTGTAGCACAGTCAGTGCCCATCAGTGTCTACCAGTGGCAGTCACCTATTTTGTAACAATGGTAAACCACACTGTAGCATGGTCAATGTCCATCAGTGTCTGCTGCACCTCTGACCCTTCTAGCTCCACTCTTCTGCATAATCCTAGTCCATCTCCAAGCAGGGTTATCTTGTTACACACCAATGGTTACCTAGTTATATTCATTGGTAGTTTTGGAAATCTCTGGATACACTATTATTTTAGTCAAACTGGTAACTTTTATTCGGTACAACATGGTAGCTCAACAGAAATTATGTTAACAATTTGGTCTTCCCAAACATATGTGACTAGACTTACAAATACAATGCATTGTGTGATATTTCCACTCAAAATGGCAATGTTATGCATTAATGTTAAAGTGGAAATACTTACAGTACATATTCATAGTATATATAACTACCCTAGCAGATTTACATCACTTATCATCACATCTCTCCCACACTCGAGAAAAATCTTCTTTCCCAAAATGTAAGAAGATTGGAAAAAACAGATGAACATATTAATCAGGACTATTAAGAGGAATTCATGTCATATAACAGAAATAGAATATACTACTGTGCAACTAAACTAATGTGTTACAAAAACACAGAGCAACAAAAGGAAAGACGGGGACAAGTAAAATGCCACAAAGGAAGCATCAAATAGAGGAAACTCTGAAGCAATTAAGACAATAACACAGTTAGAACAGTATAGCAAAGGGAACAGATTGAAAAAATACTTTGAAAGCGAGAAGTGTTAAAAGCATAGCACAATATCACAACACACCAACATTTGTCATATACTGTTGCCAATAACAAACTAAAATATCAGAAAAACACAAACACTCAGAAGGAAAAGTACAAAATAAGCAATTCTTTGATGAGCCACAAGATTTTATAGAGAGTTGTAAAACAAAGCAAAAGGAATAGAAACACCACCAAAAAAGAAGGAATAGGCACACTTTAGAGAAGTATTTATAAAGACCCTCTTAAACTTAACAAAGTTGCTGAATGGTTAGAAGAATTAAAAGAAACAGTAAGGAGCTCTAATGTAGATGATGTGAAATTGGATGAAGTAACAGCAAGAGAAACTGAGACACAAATAAGAAAAACTCCTAAAAGGAAACCCCAGGCCCAAACGCAGTACTTAGTTTCTGGCTCAAAGCATTAACATTTCTACATAAAGATTTAGCCTGAGTAAGAATTACTTATACGTGCATCCCAAACAGACACCAATCTGGTTAACAGCAGGAACTCCAGCAAATTACCCAGAATGCCCTCACCTCTACTGAATCCTGGATGCTTAAAAATCATCATACCCTAAATCCAAAAGAACTAAGCTAGCAATTTTTACCCCTAAGAAAACCACTCCCCTAGATGAAAAAGCTCACTATACAAGCCCAAGACAATACCACTACAGACGTTGTCCCACACACTAAATTACTAGGTTTTATTATAGATGAAAACCTTAACTTTGACCTACACATAAACAATAACATCAAAAAAACACATCAAAAGCTTGGTATGCTCTATAGGCAGCAACACTTTCTTAGCCTCTCCACTAGACAATCTTTGCAACTACATTTTTATTACCCTCTCTCCTTTATGGTGCCCCTCTATTCATTAATATCCAAAATTCTACAAAATCCAAACTTGATATGTGTTACAATAGAATAGCCAAATTTGCCACCAAGGCCAAATTCTCTTCCCACCACAGTAACTCACTAAAACAATTAGGCTGGCTGGAACTCCCCCACCATCTCGCGTTCACCCAACTGCAAATTTTTCTGTAAAGGTTGAGAGATTTCCATGTTAGTTAACATTTTCCCTTTTTCTGTAAAGGTAGAAAGATTTATGTGTTAGTTAACTAACATAGAAATCTCTCAACCTTTACAGAGAACGGGAAAATATCAAACACCTATTAGTATGGATGCCGGATTGATGACTTCCATCTTAAAGAAAAATTGGGAAATTATATTAGAAAATGCAGATTGTCGGGAAAAGTTAGGTATAATGCCAAGTATAGTATACAAAAAAGGCCCTAATTTAAAAACTATACTTGAAAGGTAAGGGTTAACAACCAGTAGAACTGGGGGGATGTATAGGTGTGGATCATGTCCGTATTGTAAGTTCATAGAAATATGGAATAAATTCCAAATAAAAGGGAAATGTTTTACATCTAACCATAAAACTGATTGCAATTCGAAAAATGTTGTGCACTTAAGTAAATGTCAAAATTGTGCTGGATTCTACATATGAAAAACAGAACATATAATAAGAGAGAGACTTTATGAGCACATGTATAATATAAAGAAAATGAAAGAAAATAATGCCTTGGCCAAGCATATACAGGAAAACCCAAGCCATACATTTAAGTTTAGGGTTATCGAATAAATAAAATTGGGAGACGGGGGGTGGAAATTTAGGCTTATTGTTGGAAAAGAAAGATTTATGGTGGCAATTAAACACAAATGCTTGTTGTTTTCCCGGGCTAAATGAACAGTGTTCAATAGCGTGTCTTCTTAAACTGAAAGTTTATTACGATAAAAATATAATAGTATTTATATAGTATGAAAGATTCTAATGGAATGTTTTATTATGGAGCTGTGAATATATGCTTTTCCATTTTATATATTTAGGGTTGTATTCTAGTTAGATTTAACTTGATAAGTTAATGGAATTCTATCAAGTTGTTTGTTTGCCATGTGACTTAATTTACTTTTGTATAAAAAGAAAGGTTGCGGAGTAGTGAGTTGTCTGAAGAAGTTTTACCTATTAGGTTAAACGAAAGCGCTACCAATAAAAGTGTTGATTTATTTTACCTGGTCAAGCCTCCTGTTTCGATCATTTCATATCACAGTCCCTATCTGGTAAGGCTGAGAGGCCCATTACCTTATTACGTATTCTTACTCTACTGTCATTGCATGGAATTCACTCATTTTATTTCATAAGTTCCTTTCATCGCTAAGCATTACAGTCTACCTTTCTGATTTCCTGGAAGAATTTGTACTCTGTGTCCCTTCCTCATTCTCCCGTCTGCCCGGTAACCTGCATTTGCTTTGTACCAAATTCTTCATTTTCCTCATTTCTATCTCAGTTTTATAGGTACCGTTGCGTTAATGAACCTTTTCAACCCAGATTTCAGTACTGTGCCCCCATTGGATATGATTGCAGTCTATCCCCATCAAACAGCCCTTTCCTTTCCCATATGGTGCCCCAGCCCTATTCTTTTATGTGTACATGCTACCTTACACATCCTGCCAACCAATAGCCGAGCCACTCTAGCCTAAAATTTCCTTTCTTGCTGTGCTGCCTCTGGATACTATAAGTATTTCAAAGGAGGATATTGTGATCTCCAGCTACCTGTATTTGGCAGTCTTTGGTCTTGCTGATCATCATCATCATCATCCTTCTTTTTCCCATTTTTTTTCTACATGGAGTTAGGGTGTCACATCAACTGTCACCACTTCTCTTGATTCAGTGTCTCTCTCCAACCTTCTTCAATCATTATGCCTGGCTGTCGCTGGTCTTCACTCACTCAGTCCGTCCATCCATTTCTTGGCTGGATACTCTCATTTTCTCTTTCCTTCTTCTTGTCAATCCCAAATCATCATCACCAGATTGCCTTCTGCTTTCCTGTACATGGCCAAACCATTGTATACTGTTTTCTTTTACTTTCTCTGCAACTGGTGCTATGTTTGCTTCTGCTCTGATGTCCTCATTTCTTTGTTTATCCCACAGTGTGCATCCTACTACCCATCTCAGGAACTTCATCTCAATTACTTCTAGCTTCTTCAACTGCTCTGACTTTACTGCCCAGGTTTCTGTACCATACAGTAGTACTGGTTGCTCCATTGTTTTGTACACCTTACTTTTCAGCTTCTTTTGCATTCTTCTACCACACACTACTTTTGATACACTGTGCCAGTTGGCTACTAATTATAGCTTTAACCTCCTCTTTCAGATTTCCCTTCTCTTTAACCACCCCTCCTTACATATGAAGCTATTAACCCAATCCACTATTTCTCTTATATCAAAGTTTTCATCTTCTTCTAATTTCCCCCATTTGCTGCCATTACAGTTGTCTTGTCTGTACTCACATCTCATGTGCCTTCACTTTTGCATTCCATTTCCCTATCATTTGCTGAAGTTCATACTGAGAGTTTGGTTATAGAGAAACATCATCTGCATACAGCAGCTTTATTGATTTGTCCCTCTAATCTATTTGCTAAGGTAATGCATCACCACTATGAACAGCAGCGTGTACAGAACTGAACCCTGATGCACACCCACTGCAACTGTGAATCTCCCTGTAAGTCTAAACACTATTCATACTCATGTCATTAAGTCCTTATACACAGTCTGCACTAATTCAGTCATTGCTTCTGGGACTTTAAACTGTCACAGGATGAAGTCAGCTTTCTTTGGACTTTTTCATGTTTTCTCCATGTCTAGAAATATCCACTTGGACTTCTTCCTCATATTCATCTTCTTTTCCACTATCTGTTTCACTGCAAATGTCCAGTCAGTTGTGCTGCATCCTGATGTGAATGCAAACTGCCCATCTTCCATCTTACTTTGTACTGTTTGTTCTGCGTATTCATTTATCAGTCATCTTCTCCAGTGCTTTCATGTAGTGTGACAGGAATTCGATACCTCTGTACTGCCCACATTGTGAATGCCACATTGTTCTTGTACACTGGCACTAGATCATCTGGGATATGCCTATCTCTCCATACTTCTGTAAGTACGCTCAGGAGTCCTTTCTCCCTGACTCACACAACATCTTGATCATAACTGATATGACTTGATCTGAGCAGACTGGCTTACCTGAGTTCATGTTTATTATTGCTGTACTTATTTCTTCTAGTGTGGATTCTTCCTCCTTTATTGTAGACTGTACATAGAGCAGTGCAGCTTCTGAGGGGTTTTCTTCATTCAGAAGCTAGCAGAATAATTCCTTCTATCTGATTATGATGTCTTCTGGACTGGTAGGTAGATTGTTGCTGGCATCCCTTATGAATGATGTGTGATGACTATCTTCTTTATCTGTCTGTCTTTGCCCTGCAACCTGATAAGGTTTCTTTGTGCCACCTGCTGAGTTACTTTGCAGAAGTGCATAGAGTTTTGCTGTCAGCTTGTTCTTTGCTATTGTGACTGCTCTCTTAGCCTCTTTGTTAGCCAACCAGTATTCCTTCTTAGCCTGATATGTCTTTCCTATCTCCCTGGACACTATCCTTCTTTTGATAACTTTCTGGACATGTGAATTCCATCACCATCTTTCCTTATGTCCATTATCTCCATACCTTGCTTGGATGGATATCTGTTCTATAGTCTTCTCATGCGCTGTTTTCACTACCATTCTTCTTCAGCTCCATCTATTTTCTTTCTGAGGTGCTAAGAGCCCTAATATTTCCTTGAACTCCTGTCCTGTGCTTTTGTTCCTGCCAGTGTCCAAGTCTTCAGCCTAGTCTCTTTCGACCCCAGAGCTTTCTGTAACCACTGGTTGCAGCTGATTCTGATGACCAGTGGTTTATGCTGTGGGATAACTGTTTCAAGGGGGTTTGACTTTGCAATCTGTGATTCTACCCTAAAGCTCTTTCTGTACTTGGAAGATATTTACATGAGTTGCATGTTGGCCACTTTTGTATGGGATATTGTGATTGCCTCTTTTACTGACCCATGTGTTGGCCACCATCAAGCCCTCTGTCAAACAGAAGTCTAGAATGGGCTCTCCTTCTTTATTCTTGTTGCCCCACCTATTTGGACCCAGGCAGTCCTCATATCCCATTCTGTATGTCCCAATAAGAGCAACCGACTAATTTTTTCCTGCTTAATTTAGTAGGCCCTGCAACTGCTACGTAAATCTACTCTTTTCCTCGCCATCTTGAAACAGGTCAATATACAATGCAAGACACACGAGTATGATAGCGACATACTGTACTGGCAAAAAAGTAACCCATCTTACCAAAATTCATCATGTTATTAACATAAGCAAAGTTTATTAATTATAGTCTTTTAGAATAGAAGCTCTTATGTCTCAGGTATACCTTATGCCAATTGCCATAACAGTTCCAAATTTAACATAAGGGAAAAATAAATAAGAGCCTTAAATTATCAGATTTATGGATGAAGTATTTAGAATGAAGTTAGTTCCCTCTAAATACTTCATCCATAAATCTTCAGGGTCTGCTACAGTAATCTCTCTGTAACTTCTGATTACTACAACCAACCCTAGTCCTCCATTCCCTCGTAGCTCAATGGTCTGTTTTCACCCTATCTGTGGCTAGTGTGGTGAGTCTAATCACATTAGGTATCCCAAGGCAGTATAGCAACTGCCATACATTCACTGGCTGTTTACTTTCTCTACCAATTGACAGTATAACCTGTGAAAGATGTAAATATTTAATAAGCAAAAGGCAAGCCTCCTGCATTAGCCTACTATCGGTAAGCTTCCAGCATCAGCCCACTATCAGGCATGCCTTCTGCATTGGCCCACTATCGGTAAGCATCATACTTCCACAACACCACATCAGTCACAACATACCACTAGGATCCAAACTGATGCTTAGACTGTAAAGAAAATTTGCCAAAACCTTCTGGAGCACAAAAAAATCCCATTCTCCAGCATACAAGGCAATTCCTATTGTTTCTCCACACACAAACTACAGCTCCACACAGCTCACCCAAGAAACTCCAAGATATGTAGGCCTAAGCCCAAAAGGTCCACTATGTCTGTTTATATACAGGGCAATGTTTTAGTCATAGGTGATTCTATAGTTAGGCATATAGACTCCAAACTCACCAGACGGGACAAAATCAGGGTGACTGTAAACTTCTTGTCCAGTACCAGGATCCATAATATTACAAGGGCCCTAAGGTCCTTTAAACCAGACAAATATGCCAACAGCCTAGTGGTGACACAAGCTGGAGTGAGTGACCTGAGATATTCCATCCAGACCAACATACAGAAAGACATGATGGAAATTACTATTGATGTGCTACCGACAGAAAAGACACTGGTCATCAGTACTATTTTGCCTTTGCCAAGAAAGATGCCTAAATTGCAAGACAAGATGATTGGCATCAAAACAGGCTAAGTAGTTGGTATCATTCTAAGGGGAGCCAGTATCTGTCACCCTGGGATGAGATGGTAGATAAGACTTCCTGTTTCATCATGGATGATTTATACCTCTTATACCAGGGTTTGCATATACTGGCTAAAACCTTTATTGATACCATAACACCTTTTTAGGCAGAGTCTCCATTCTGGACATTCCTACATAGTAAACTTAAATTCAGGCAACATTTTAGCGGCTCTACTTGATGTCAGCAGTCTAAGCTGAAAAATGTCTGAGCTTGAGGTCTTCCTGAAACTCAAACACAGTCATTTTTGTGTGGTTACTGAAATATGGTTTCAGTGTAATGATATCACTCCCTCTAAGCCAGGGTTTAGCATCTATCACACTTTCAGATCCTTGGGTAATTGCAAAAGAGCATATGTATTTGTCAGAAATACCATCATTTCACATCTAAATACCCAAATCCTAACTTGAAGCACCTGGAGATCCAAATCTCCCTTAATAAATCTAGCTACTACTTCACTGCTTCAACTTCATTACTAGTATTAAACAATGCAAAAGAAAAGAAAGAAAATAATGAAAAATTGTAACAAATCCCTTTTCCCCTATCTCAGGGCCATACTGAAACATGCTAGCTAGGAGCATAAGAGAATTAATCCACTTTTTGTTTGAAGGATTTCAATAAAACAAAAAGCTTTGTAAGATGTGACACAGGCTCAAATGGGTAAGACAAGAATCAATTGTATAAAAGATCAACCTGCCAAATATTTGTGTGTGCATGTAACACAAAAGCTGGAACTAGATATTTAACAAAAAGCTGTTACACATAAATGGTGGAAATAATTTTTTAACATAGTGAAGCTTTCTGTATTATCTTTAAATGTTAATGGTCTCACGGATGTATGCAAACAATAAAAAAGTAGTAAACTATATTAAAATGTAGATTGCAAATAGAAATGCTACAGGAGACACATTTGGAAAGAAATGAACATGTGAATTTGATAAAGAAAGGTTTTCAGGATGGTTATTCAGTGGAATTCCTGGACAAACGAAAAGAGGAGTACTTATATGGCTGGCAAGAGGAGCTCCAATAGTGATAGAAGAGGAGAAAAATATAATAATGGCAGAAATGTAGTACTATGGGGCTACTAGCATATACTTATATTCCACCAAAAACTGATATATTAGAGCTTAAGAAAATTCTGGGAGAAATAATCAGCTTTCAGCAAGGAATATTACTTATAGGTGGGAATGGAATTTGATTTGCAACAGTGAAGATATGTCTGGTTAGCCCAAAAGGGAAAATATAACAAAGGAGGGTAGATTTTTAAAGAAATTTATGAAAATACTTGGCATGGAAGATGCAAATTCACTAGTAGGAGTTTGGAGTGAATTTACATATTATTCCCTAAGGTACAAAACTGGGCTAGGCTAGACAGTAATTGTATTTCACAGGAACATGTGCATTTAATTGAAAGTTTTGATACGCATCCAATAATTATTTCAAATTATGCTCCAATAATAAGTAAACTAAAAATGCAGAGTAATGAAATAAAAATGAGACACTGACACTTTCCCTCCTAGCTGTTGAAAAGAGAGGAATTTAAGGAATGGGTAATGGAAATTATTCTGGAGCTATTAGAGAAGACAGATTTTTTTTCTGAAAATACAGCTAGGGAGTGCAATAAAATTAAAGTGGAGTTTAAAAATAGAGTGGAAATAAAAGGAAGAGAGATATGGTTAAGAAGTAACAAGAATTATTTAGAGGGACTGACAAATTTTATCCCTATGCCACAAGATGGGTTGCCAACTGGCTCACTGACAGAACCCACACTGTGAAAGTAGCAGACTCCAAATCCGACTTCAGACCAGTGACAAGTGGAGTACCACAGGGTTCAGTCTTGGGTTGTCTCCTGTCTGGTATCTACTTTTCTGAAGTACAGGCTAACACAGAAGGTCTTTGGATAACTAAGTTCGCAGACGAATACAAACTAGGAGCCATAATCAAAACTCCTAATGATGTGGACATCCTACAAAAGGGCATCACTGAGACAGATGCCTGCTGTCAAAGCCATGGTCTCAATTTCAATGCCAAAAAGTGCATTGTCACCCCCTTTGGTAAAAACTCTGTACCCATGAGCTTCCACATAGGTGGTAGTCTACTTAACACCAAATGTGTGACAAGAGACCTTGGGACACAGGTGGACAGTAGTGTCTCCTTCAATAATCACATCACCACAGTAGTCAGGAAATCCTTCTACGTGGCACACCTCATCACAAAAGGTTTCTCATCCAGGAAAAAAGAGGTCATTGTTCCCCTCTACTCATCACTCATTAGACTCATTATAGAGTACAACGCCTCTTTTGGTATGTACCTTACAAGACATCTACAACAACTGGAAAGGCCACAGAAATACCTCACAAAGAGGATTACTGGCTCCAAACAGATGCCCTACGCAGACCGTCTCAAACAACTCCAGCTTTACTCTGTTGCATATTGCCTACTCAGAGGCAATCTCTGCCTGACATACAAAGCTATGTCAAACCCAGAGCTGTTGGACATGCTCTACTTAAAGAAATCCCAATCCCTCTGAGCTACATGCTCTAGGACATAAACCTTGTCACCACAATAAACAGAACATGTTGGAGGGATAGATTCCTGTCCCAGAGACTTCCCATACTCTGGAACAAACTACCTATTTATATCAAGCAAAGCTCCTCATTAGCACTCTTCAAGAAAAATCTTAATGATTGGATGGTAAATAGGAAATTCACCCCGGGGATCATCTCTGTGGCTCTGCTTGACAGGGGCAGAGGAAAATAATTTTCTTGGGTGGTGAAAGCCAGGGTACCTTTTTGGCTAGGCTTGTGTAGGCCCTAGGGCTGACAGCTTAGCACCTACCTATGAACCTATGAACCTATGTAGAATAGGGGGATTCTCACAGAAAAAGAAGAGGAGCAATTGCAGAATGATAAACAGAAAATAAGGGATTACCTGAATAATATGCATGACTTTAGAAAGACTGCTGTTAAACAACTGTTTTTTGATAATAACTCCAGAGCACAAAAATGTTTAGCACAACGACTCAAGCAACAGAAAGTAGAAAGGACTGTTGCCAAGCTTGGGAAGCCTGTAATAAGGAAGATAACAAAAGATCCCGTAGAGGTATTAGAAATATTTAGGACATTTTATGAAAGTCTGTACAAAGCAGAAAAATATGTAGCTCAAGAAATGGTAAATATTTAAATGTTTATGGAAGAATTAAATATGCCAAGGTTAGAAAGAGATGAGGCTCAATTACTGACAGTTAGGATAGGAGGAGTTGAGATAAAAATGGTGATGTATAACCAATCCACAGGAAAGTCCCCAGGAATAGATAGTATTCCTGTGGAAGTTTATAAGCTAGGAAGGAAAAAATTCATAAAGATCTGGAATGTTTTGTTTAACACTATTTTAAGAGGCAGAGAAGCACCAACATCCTGGATTGTGGTGGTTGTGATACCTAAGGAGAGTAAAGATACATCAGATCCAGCTTCATACAGGCCCATTTCAATCCTAAACTAGGATTATAAAATGTTCATGTGTATAATAGCTAAAAGAATGGCAAAAGTGATGCCAAAACTGATACATACAGATCGATGTGGTTTTGTGGAGGGAAGGCAAACATTTGACAACATTAACAAAAAATTGATGATCCAGAGGGAAGCAGAATGTGAGAAAATACCTTTGTTGTTGTTGGGTCTTGATGCAGAGAAAGCATTTCACAGAGTAAGCTGGAAGTTTATGAGCAGGGCAATGGAAGCATTTGCATTTACTGATATAATTATAAGGCTGATTAGGAGGATAAATGAGGGATCGGAGGTGGAAATTAAAGTGGGTGGGTTCCCCTCTAATAATTTCTGTTTAAGCCTGAGGACCCAGGCAAAGGTGTCCTCTTTCCCCTTTGTTTATATTTAGAACCATTGGCAAAGAAAATAAGGGACTCAGAAATTCAAGGATATAATTGGTATGGTAGTCAAGAAAAGCTGGCTCTATTTGCAGATGATATTATTTTATATCTGATAAAACCAGAAAAGTAGATTTCAGTGTTGTGGAACATTTTCAGGCAGTTTAAAATCTTTTTGGGATGCAAAATTATGAAGCTAAAAGACAATAGCTGTAAATTATGTACCCACACACAAATTGGTTCAGCAATATCCATATTTATGTGGACATGATAAAACTAAGTACTTAGAAGTCTCGATTTAAAAGGATTCTGGTGTGGCAGCTAAGGATGTGTGGGAAGAGACTAAACAAAAGATAATAAAAAACTGAGAAATTGGAAGCTCTGTTATATAGATATGGATAGCAAGATAGAAGCAGTTAAAATGTTTTTAGTCCCTTAAGTTTTATACACCGACCAGGCATATTTTTATCAACCAGAGGAGAGGTTTTGGATAGCAATTAATAAAGAGCTGAAAGATTTTATCTGGGAGGAGAATACAGCAAGAGTCAAGTGGGATAAACTGATTCTTCCAATAGAACAAGGCAGTTTGGGATTACCTGATCTGAAGGGGTATTTCAGAGCTACACTGTTAAGGCTCCTATACATAGCACAAACAGAAACCTATAATTCAAATTGGAAAGAGATGATGATGAAACAGGGGGAAAGCCCAAGAAATAAGAAAAGTCTGGGATTTTGGATGTAGATCCTTAAGGAGAATAACAATAACCATTCAGAATATTATATATATAAAATAGCAGAAAGTATTTTAAGAGCTAAGCCAGCATGGGAATAGAGAAAACATTTTCTACAGATAGGGATGACTGCAATTAGGGACATAGACAGTAGGCAAGAGGGGCTGGAACTTATTGGAGAAAAATGGCAAAGGAACCAAGGTATTGGGGGCAAATAATCAGAGAAGGAAGGCTAATAGAATGGGAAAAGGCCCATAATTTATTTGGACTGCAGGCCAGAGATTACCTTCCCTATCAAGGATTGACATCAGAGTATAGGCAATGAAAAAGAAGAAATAGATGGAACCAAAGCAAAAAAGCACTGGTAGAGGTTTTGGTAGAATCTAGAACAGAAGCTGCTGTTAAAAAAAAGAATAATCAGAATAGCATACAAATATTGCATGATAACTATAAAAATCAATCAGTGGAGGTTAGAAAAGATTGGGAAGAGAGACTGGATTAGCAATTCATAAAGAAACAATTGGGATATATGTATGCCTCCCAAATATGTGATAAAGTCTAGAAGATTTAGGATCTTTGCTTGGAAGTGTTTACTTAGGCATTTTTATACCCAAGTAGACTAAAAAGAATTTTTCCTCAGGTAGACAGCAAATGTTGGAGGTGTGATAGGGAAGAAAGAAGTAATTGGGAACACATTTTCTGGGAGCGTAATGAGCTGGCAGACTTTAAAGCTT
This sequence comes from Protopterus annectens, assembly GCF_019279795.1. Taxonomy (NCBI): domain Eukaryota; kingdom Metazoa; phylum Chordata; order Ceratodontiformes; family Protopteridae; genus Protopterus; species Protopterus annectens. Next base: position 607,429,146 of record NC_056725.1, on the reverse strand, counting down.
CCTTTCAGACTACTCTGTCAGAGATACTGGGTGAGCAAATAGGTGTAACTAAGGAATTTTTTTTTTTTGAGCTATGATACAGAATCAGAATTTCCTAGACATAGTAAGAACTTGATTTGTAGAATTCTGGTGGCTGCCAAGAAAGCATTTACTAGAAAATGGAAAATAAAGTCTAAACCAACTGTACTAGAAGTAGTAAATTTAGTAATAGAGATAAAACAACTGGAACTGGGATTTTTAGAAAAGGGTAGGAGCAAATTACATAGAAAAAATGGGAAATGTAAGAACAATTACATGCAAAGAGGAACAAGGTTTAAAAGAAGGCAGGATTTGAATGAGCTACAGTGGATATAAAATGTGTACACACCCCTGTTAAAATGAAAGTTTTTTGCGATATAAAAAATGAGACCACAATAAATCATGCCAAAACTTTTTCCACCTTTAATGTGACCTATAACCTGTACAATTCAATTGAAAAACAAACAAATCTGTTAGGGGAAAAATATAAAAAATAAAAAAATGTACAATATGCTGGTTGCATAAAGTGTGCACACACTTAAACTAATATTTTGTTGTGTGTGCACACCCTTAAACTAATACTTTGTGGAAGCATCTTTTGATTTAATTACAACATTCAGTCTTCTTGGGTATACACCTGGCATCAATTAAAGAGACTCTGATTAACCCCAAATAAAGTTCAGCTGTACTAGTAGGATTTTCCTGACATTTACTCAGTTGCCTGCTACAGCAAAAGCCATGGTTCGCAGAGTGTTTACAAAGCATCAAAGGGATCTCATTGTTGAAAGGTATCAATCAGGAGAAGGGTACAAAATTTCCACAGCATTGGATATACCATGGAACATAGTGAAGACATTCATCAAAAAGTGGAGAAAATATGGGACAACAGTGATGTTGCAAAGAACTGGACATCCCTCCAAAATTGATGAAAAGACAAGATGAAAACAGATCAGGGAGGCTGCCAAGAGACCTACAGCAACATTGAAGGAGCATCAGGAATTTCTGGCAACTACTGGTTGTGTACTACATGTGACAACAATCTCCCGTATTCTCCATATGTCTGGACTACGGGGTAGGGTTGCAAGATGGAAGCCTTTTCTTACACAGAAAAACATCCAGGCCCAGCTAAAATTTGCAAACAATATATCAAGTCTCCCAAAAGCATGTGGGAAAATGTTTTTTGGTCTGATGACACCAAGGTTGAACTTTTTGGCCACAATTCCAAAAGGTACATTTGATGCAATAACAACACTTTGCATCACCAAAAGAACGCCATTCCCATAGTGAAGCATGGTGCTGGCAGTATCATGCTTTGACGTTGCTTTTCTTCAGCTGGAACTGGGGCTTTAGTCAAGGTGGAGGGAATTATGAACAGTTTCAAATACCAGTCACTTTTAGCCCAAAACCTTCAGGCATCTGCTAGAAAGCTGAAGATGAAGAGGAATTTCACCTTTCAACACAACAATGACCACAAGCATACATCCAAATCAACAAATAATGACTTCACTGGAAGAAAATTAAAGTTTTGGAATGGCCCAGCCAGCGCCCAGACCTAAATCCAATAGAAAACCTGTGGAGTGACCTGAAGAGGGCTGTGCATAGGAGATTGCCCTCACAATACACAAAAGATTCCTGGAGTTCATAAACTCAAATGCCATGGAACAACTAGTCACCATCCCCACAAGAGGTGAAAACATACTTGATCTCATCATCACGAACATGGGATCAAAATGTTCAACACCGGAAGTATACCCCTCACTGGTGAGATCAGATCATAAACTAATCTCGCTGGAGGTCCTCATCCCGCCCCCACCTGAAACAAAAAAGACCACAGTGAAAAACTTCTTAAAAGCCGATTTCACACTTCTAAAAACTAGTGTGGTCTCCTTTAAGGCCCCTGAGCCAGTGGTAAACATTACTCAAACCGCTGAATCACTTACAAATGCCTTCTACCAGCACCTACAGGACTGCATGGATCAGGCAATCCCAAACAAAACTAAGACTCTCTGTACCAAAGGCAAGCGTCCAGTCTGGTGGACCCCAGCCATAAACAAGCTCTACAACAAAAGGAGGAAGCTACTACAAGATAGAGCAAAATCCTTGAAAGGTAAGACACCTTTGATCATTATAAGTAAAAACTAAGAGCTCTCATAAAATCATCCAAGGCAAATTTTGAGAGAAAAATCGCCAAGGACTCTAAAGACAATCATAAGGCCTTCTTTAGCTATGTTAGAAACCTAGGAGGAAACTCCGAGATATGCTCAGAATTAGTTCAAAATGATGTGAAAATTACTGAACCTACACACATTGCAAACATACTGGCTGACAGGTTCAGTGCAAACTTCTCCCCCCCCAAAAGGAGAGATATCTATTCCAGAGGATTGTAGCCCCCCAAACATCTCCAACGCCCAGGTGAGAACTGCCCTCACTAAGGCAAAAAACACAGCATCCATGGGACCGGATGGTGTCCCCGGCTGTGTGCTTCATGAACTCAACGAGGAATTAAACCCACAGTTAGGACAGCTGTTTAATCTTAGCCTCACCTCAGGATACGTACTCAAGGAGTGGTGCACGGCGACTGTGGTCCCACTTCATAAGGGCGGTGCCTCCACAGACCCTGGAAATTACCGCCCCATTAGCTTGACAAGCCTTATCTGCAAAGCCATGGAGAGGATCATAATGGAACTCATAAATAAAGACATAGGGAACTTGCAGACTTTGGATCCAACCCAGTTTGGCTTTGTCAAAGGCAGATCCTGCCTCTTAAACTTGGTTGACTTTTTCGAGACAGTCACCAAGGCCATTGATGAGGGAAAGGCAGTCCATACAGCCTACCTCGACCTGGCAAAGGCCTTCGACACAATACCCCACTCAGGTATCATCAAAAACTCATCAGCTTGAATGTAAACCCATACATCACAAGATGGGTTGCAAACTGGCTAAGCGACAGAACCCACAGGGTCAGAGTTGCTGGAGCCATGTCAGACTCAAAGCCTGTCACAAGTGGTGTCCCACAGGGCTCAGTCCTGGGTCCACTCTTGTTCGGCATCTACTTTTCTGAAGTACAAGCAAACACAGGAGGGTTATGGCTGACAAAGTTTGCAGATGACTGCAAACTGGGCGCCATAGTCGAAAACACATCTGACACAGATATCCTCCAGAAGGGCCTCACAGAAACGGATAACTGGTGCCAGAGCCATGGCCTGAAGTTAAACGCCAAAAAATGCATAGTCATACCCTTTGGGAAAAACAAGGTTACCCCTAGCTACCATATAGATGGCAATCCACTGAGCACAGAAAAAGTCATCAGGGATCTGGGGACCCAAGTTGACAGTAGCCTTTCGTTTGACACTCATGTTGCTAAAGTAGTTAGGAAAACCTTCTATATCGCCCACCTGATCATGAAGGGATTCACATCTAGATCAAGGGAGGTCATCGTCCCCCTGTACTCATCACTCATTAGACCTATGATTGAGTACAATGCCCCGTTCGGAATGTATCTGACCAGACACTTGATGCAGCTTGAAAGGCCCCAAAAGTTCCTCACCAAAAGGATAAAGGGTCTCAAAAATATGTCTTATGCTGCCCGACTGAAAGAACTCCAGCTCTATTCAGTCTCATACCGCTTGCTCAGAGGTGACCTGTGCCTGACATATAAGGCCATGTCAAACCCAGATTTGATGAATATGCTTCACCTCAAAAAAATGTAGATCCCTCAGAACCACAAGGGCGGGAGACTTAAACCTTGACACGGTTATAAATAGAACGTGCTGGAGGGACAGATTCATCACCCAGAGACTCCCTATGCTGTGGAACAAAATCCCGGTACATGTGAGGCAGAGCACCTCGCTGGCCTTGTTCAAGAGGAATCTTGACCAATGGATGGGAGATTGCAGATATACCCCAGGGATTACTTCAGTGTCACTGCTTGACAGAGGCACAGAAAAATGATAGGCATAGTTTTTATTCAAACTAAAGGGGTGGCGAAAGCCACATAACTATGGGCTAGGCTTATAAATGCCCTTGGGCAGATAGCCTAGTATGAACCTATGAACCTATGAACCTATGAATATGACAGATTTGGAGCCCTTTTGCAAGGAAGAGTGGACAAATATTGCCAAGTCAAGATGTGCCATACTGATAGATTCCTACCCAAGAAGACTGAATACTGTAATTAAATCAAAAGGTGCTTCAACAAAGTATTAGTTTAAGGGTGTGCACACTTATGCAACCACCATATTGTATGTTTTTTATTTTTTATATTTTTACCCTAACAGATTTGTTTTTCAATTTAATTGTACAGTTTATAGGTCACATTAAAGGTGGGAAAAGTTTTGAAATGATTTAGTGTGGTCACATTTTTGTTATATCACAAAAACCTGGCATTTTAATAGGGGTGGGTAAACTTTTTATATCCACTGTATGTAATGTTTGACTGACAATGACTGGATAGATTATAAGTGAGATATAATGTTTGCAACTAAAATTATGTCAGTATGGTTTGTGATGTATAATGTTTTCCACTAAATTATGTAAATGTGGTTTGTTTTCATTTATATAAATCTATGATTGGCTATGTCATGCATAATAATTTAATAAAGATGTTTCTTGTTAAAAAAAAAAAACGTTGATCCATTTCAGTGTCTCTCACAGTTCATGGAAATGATCTTAACACCACTGAGGGGTTAAATATCAAACCAGTTGTCACACTTATGCCTTTGAAAATTGATATGCTAACTGTTTATTAGACTTTGTTAACAACAGTGCTCTGGAGCAAATTGTAAAACTAACCACTAGGAGCTGTTATATCTCTACCAGTGTAGCCCCTACCTTTACCCAACCCACAATTCCTCACCCTTCATTAAATCTGATTACAAATCAGTCATCTTCTCTATCAGGTCTAGTTATACCACTGCACTATCAAGCCATCTTTAGAGACTTCTCTAAGGCAAACCAACTTCAGCTTATAAAAGACCTATGCACAATTCCCAGCATCCCTTGCAGGCTGACCCATCTACAAGGGCTGCCACATTTGGCTCTGATTTTTACCAGCACCTAGATAGCTGCATACAAAAGTCAATACCCCCCCCCCCCAAATATAATGGTAAATTCCGGAAAAAACTCTCTGGTGAAACACTAGTATTAAAAAATGAATAAAAAAGATGAAAAATAATGAAAAATTGTAAGAAATCCCCATCCCCCTATCTCTGGGCCATGCTGAAACATGCCAGCAAGGAGGTTAAGAGCAGTATTAGAAAATGCAAAGTATTGCACAAGCTTAAGCACACACCAGACATCAAAGGTAACTACAAATCTTTCTTCAGTTGTATCAGAAAATTAAAGAATAATTTCCAGCAATGCATTGCGTTCATCCATTATATCACACATTCTGATCCTGAGGATATAGTCAGTATATCAGTTGACAAATTTAGTTCTAACTTTACCCCACCTACCCACATTGTTGCCCCAGTAACCCTGAAAATGTAATTTACCTTGAAATCACTTTGGAACAAGTCTTAGAATTACTGTCAAAGTGTAAAAGTAATACACTCATAGGACCAGGCATCGTACCAGGTTGTATTCTCATCAGTGCCAGGTATGGTCTGCTAAAGCCTCTACTTAAACTGTTCATCCTCAACCTACCCACAAGCTATGTGTCTGATACCTGCAGAATAGCCAGTGTGAAACTCATACACAAGGATGGCACCTGTACAAACCCAGGTAATTATCATATACACCAGCCTTGCATGCAACGCCATGGAATGTGTTATAGCAGAATGCATTTATGCATTCATAAACACCTTAACATATTTAGACCCCAATCAGATTGGTCTTAGGAAGGGCAGATCCTGTCCCCTAAACCTAGTAAATTTTTTTGAAAAATGCTATAGAGGCCATAGATAATCCTCACTCCATGCATGCCATTTGTCCCAATCTGGCCAAGGCTTTTGACAGTATTCCTCAGGCTGGTACTACTGAAAAATTAGATACATCTAATAAAAAATACAT